>NC_052165.1:94517945-94555431 GCF_902713615.1 Scyliorhinus canicula | reverse complement strand
ATAACAGATACCCGGGAGTGAGTTACAGACTGGAATCTAATCGAGGGGTTCGGGGTGGTTTATATATAGAGTAACAGATATCCGGGAGTGTTACAGACTGGAATCTAATTGAGGGGTTCAGGGTGGTTTATATATAGAATAACAGATACCCGAGAGTGAGTTACAGACTGGAATCTAATCGAGGGGTTCGGGGTGGTTTATTTATAGAATAACAGATACCCGGGAGTGAGTTACAGACTGGAATCTAATCGAGGGGTTCGGGGTGGTTTATATATAGAATAACAGATCCCCGGGAGTGAGTTAAGACTGGAATCTAATCGAGGGGTTCGGGGTGGTTTATACATAGAATAACAGATACCTGGGAGTGAGTTACAGACTGGAATCTAATCGAGGGGTTCGGGGTTGTTTATATATAGAATAAGAGGTACCCGGGAGTGAGTTACAGACTGGAATCTAATCGAGGGTTTCGGGGTGGTTTATATATTGAATGACAGATACCCGGGAGTGAATTAAGACTGGAATCTAATCGAGGGGTTCGGGGTGGTTTATACATAGAATAACAGATACCTGGGAGTGAGTTAAGACTGGAATCTAATCGAGGGGTTCGGGGTTGTTTATATATAGGATAAGAGGTACCCGGGAGTGAGTTACAGACTGGAATCTAATCGAGGGTTTCGGGGTAGTTTATATATAGAATAACAGATACCTGGGAGTGAGTTACAGACTGGAATCTAATCGAGGTGTTCAGGATTGGTTGATATATAGAATAACAGATACCCGGGAGTGTTACACTGGAATCTAATCGAGGGGTTTAGGATGGTTTATATGTAGAATAACAGATATCCGGGAGTGAGTTACAGACTGGAATCTAATCGAGGGTTTTGGGGTGTTTTACATGTAGAATAACAGATACCCGGGAGTGAGTTACAGACTGGAGTCTAATCGAGGGTTTCGGGGTGGTTTATATGTGGAATAACAGATACCCGGGGGTGTGTTATGAGTTACAGACTGGAATCTAATCGAGGGTTTCGGGGTGGTTTATATATAGAATAACAGATACCCGGGAGTGAGTTTCAGACTGGAATCTAATTGTGGGGTTGTGGTTTATATAGAGAATAACAGATACCCGGGAGTGAGTTACAGACTGGAATCTAATTGAGGGGTTCAGGGTGGTTTATATATAGAATAACAGAAACCCGGGAGTGAGTTGCAGACTGGAATCTAATTGAGGGGTTCAGGGTGGTTTATATATAGAATAACAGAAACCCGGGAGTGAGTTGCAGACTGGAATCTAATTGAGGGGTTCAGGGTGGTTTATAAACAGAATAACAGATACCCGGGAGTGAGTTACAGACTGGAATCTAACTGAGGGGTTCAGGGTGGTTTATATCGAGAATAACAGATACCTGGGAGTGAGTTACAGACTGGAATCTAATCGAGGGGTTACGGGTGGTTTATATGGAGAATAACAGATACCCGGGAGTGAGTTACAGACTGGAATCTAATCGAGGGGTTCAGGGTGGTTTATATATAGAATAACAGATCCCCGGGAGTGAGTTACAGACTGGAATCTAATCGAGGGGTTTGGGGTGGTTGATATATAGAATAACAGATACCCGGGAGTGAGTTACAGACTGGTATCTAACCCATCTCAAAATGCCGCCCTATCGCAGTCAACAGCTCCGATAATTATTGTTTTCGAGTTGCACAGAGAATTGCACAACTCGGTTTGAATCAGGCAGTCCTGAAGCACACCAATGCCTGTCTGAGGCTGCAAACTTCACTGCCAGGCACCACCAAGCCCCGGCACATTCCTGAAGCACCTCTCCCCTTCCCTGCCTGACTCATAGCCCCGAGTGAGGCCGATGCAGTGAAGGAAACAAGCGGCCCACACCCTGAATGACACTCAACACTAGCACTAAATACACATCGAACGTTCAACCACACACCCAGCCCCTGCGCATCCTCCTGCTGCTACAAGCAAGGCTTGACCCAGACCAAACCTGGAGGATGCGGAAACCACGCAGTCTCTGTCTTGCCCTGTTGTAACCACAATGCGTACAATCCTGCTGTCTAACTCACACCCAAGAGCACAAAGACACGATAACACACACACACACACAACAAATCCAAACAGTGGGTTTGGCCCCTTCAATCCTGCTACCCCCATTCCAGGAGATCCTGTCTGATCTGATTGCAGTCTCAAACTCCACTCTCCTGTCTCTCTCTCTCTTTTCCCCAGCACCCCCCCACACCCCCCCCCCCCCCCCCCCCCCCACCCACCCCGCCTTATCGATCAGAAATCTGTCTTAGTCGGCCTTAAATGTATTCAATGAGCCGCATCCTGCTCTGCTCTCCCGGGGTTGTTGGGGGAGGGGTGGAGGGGATAATTCGACAGACTGACCCCGCCCCTCGAGAGAACTAATCCCTCATCGCCTCTCGAATGGGATATGCCTTTATCCTCAAACAGCTCCTCATCCCCCATAGTTCTAGGTCCCTCCCCCACCCCACTCGGGGGGAAACATCCTCTCAGTATCCACCTTATTTGCCTTAAATGTTGAAACCCCATCTACAAACCTGATGCTGAGAACATGTTGGAGGTTAAGATGACTGTAACCCGGACAAGTGGACCATTCAGCCCATCGAGTCTGCTCCGTCAGTCAATGGGATTGCGACCAATCTGATCATCCTCCCCACTTTCCCGCCTTGTCCTCATCACCCTCGATCCCCGCACTGATTATAAATCTCTCTCTCAGCCTTGAACATACTTAACGCCCCGGCCTCTACAGCTCTCTGCGGTGAAGAATTCCACAGATTCACTGCCCTCTGAGGGAAGAAATTCCTCCTCATCTGTGTGAAATGGGCAGCCCCCTGACTCTGACATTCTGCCCTCTGGTCCCAGTCTCCCACAGGAGGAAACATCCTCTCAGCATCGACCCTGTCAAAGCCCCCCTGAGAATCCAATATGTCTCAATAAGGTCACCTCTCATTCTTCTAAACTCCAATGTACAGGCCCCGGCCTACTCAAACCTCCCCTCATGAGAAACTCCCTCCCTACCCGGGATCAACCGAGTGAACCTTCTCTGCACTGCCTCCAATGTACAGGCCCATAAGACCATAAGACATAGGAGCAGAATTAGGCCACTCGGCCCATCGAGTCTGCTCCGCCATTTAATCATGGCTGATATGTTTCTCATCCCCATTCTCCTGCCTTCTCCCCATAACCCCTGATTCCCTTATTAATCGAGAACCTATCTATCTCTGTCTTAAAGACACTCAGTGAATTGGCCTCCACAGCCTTCTGCGGCAAAGAGTTCCACAGATTCACCACCCTCTGGCTTAAAATTCCTCCTCATCTCTGTTTGAAAGGATTGTCCCTTCAGTCTGAGGCTGGGCCCTCGGGTTCTAGTTGTTCCTACAAGTGGAAACATCCTCTCCACGTCCACTCTATCCAGGCCTCGCAGCATCCTGCAAGCTTCAATAAAATCCCCCCTCGTCCTACTGAACTCCAACGAGTACAGACCCAGAGTCTCCAACCATTCCTCATACGACAAGCTCCTCATTCCAAGGATCATTCTTGTGAACCTCCTCTGGACCCTTTCCAAGGCCAGCACATCCTTCCTTAGATACAGGGCCGAAAACTGCTCACAATACTCCAAATGGGGTCTGACCAGAGCATTATACAGCCTCTGAAGTACATCCCTGGTGTTGTATTCTAGCCCTCTCGACATGAATGCACATTGCATTTGCCTTAACTGCCGACTGAACCTGCACATTAACCTTAAGAAAATCGTGAACAAGGACTCCCAAGTCCCTTTGTGCTTCTGATTTCCTAGGCATTTCTCCATTTAGAAAATAGTCTGTGCCTAAATTCCTCCTTCCAAAGTGCACAATCTCACACTTTTCCACATTGCATTCCATCTGCCACTTCTTTACCCACTCTCCTAGCCTGTCCAAGTCCTTCTGCAGCCCCCTTGCTTCCTCAATACTGTCTCTACAGATCTTTGTATCATCTGCAAACTTAGCAATAGTGCCTTCAGTTCCTTCTTCCAGATCATTGATGCATATTGTAAAAAGTTGTGCTCCCAACAGCGACCCCCGAAGTAAATTGCTCATTCTGAATTCTCCCTCTGCGTAGCCGAGCAGGCGCCGGAATGTGGCGACCAGCAGATTATCACAGTAACATCATTGCAGTGTTAATGTAAGCCTACTTGTGACAATAAAGATTATTTTTGAAAAGGTACGCGATTACTCACCGGCTGCCATCCTAAAAAAGACCCCTTTCTCCCCACTATTGGTCCAACCTACTCAACCTCCCCTTATGAGAAAATTCCTCCCTCCCCAGGATCAACCGAGTGAACCTTCTCTGGACTCCCTCCAATGTACAGGCCCCGGCCTACTCAAACCTCCCCTCATGAGAAACTCCCTCCCTACCCAGGGTCAACCGAGTGAACCTTCTCCGGACTCCCTCCAATGTCAGTGTGTATCTTCCTTAGGCAAGTGGATCAAAACTGTTGACACTATTCCAGGTATGGTCTAACTAACGCCTGGTATAGTTTTAGCTGGACTTGTCTATTTCTCTGCTCCATTCCCTTGGAAATAAAGGCCAACGTTCCATTTTCCTTCCCGACGAACTGCGGAAGTTGCACGCTAACATTTCACGCACAAGGATCGCAGAGTCCCTCCGCGCTGCCGCTTTCTGCAATCGCTCTCCATTTAAATACTATCAGCTCCTTTATTCTCCCTACCAAAGTGCATCACCTCACATTTTCCTAAATTATATTCCATCTAAGTTTTGCCCACTCGCCTAACCCTCCGTAGACTCTGTGTCACCCTCGCCACTTGCCTTCCCACCTATTTTTGTGTCATCCACAAACTTGGCCAAAGCACATTCACTTCCCTCATTAATATATATTGTGAATAATTGTGGCCTCAGCACTGATCCCTGCAGCACTCCACTAGTTATAAGTTGCCAGCCTGAAAATGCCCCTCTTATTTCAAATCTCTGTTTTCTATCAGTTAGCCAATCCTCTATCCATGCTAATGTACTGCCCCCAACACCATCGACTCTTATCATATTAAGTAGCCTTTTGTGTAGTACCATATCGAGCGTTTTATGGAAACCCAAGTATATTACATCTACTGGTACCCCTTGATCGATCCTGATTTTCATTACCACCTCAAAGCAATTCTAATATATTGGCCGGGCAGGATTGCCCCATCAGGAAGTCATGTTGACTCTGCTTGATTCTATTGTGACTATCTAAAGGCTCAGCTATCACATCCTCTATAATGTGCTTGAACATTCTGGAGGTGCTTCCCCTCATGAGAGTCGTGTAGGTGAGACCACAATTAGGGGCTCCCAAAGTAAGGCAGTCACAAATGAATGCCTTCCGACAATGCTCGTACAGTCAGCATGCAGACCCAGCAGCTACTTGTCCACTTTGGTAGGAAGAACAAAGAAGTAGAATGTAAACGGAGAGAACTTGCAGAACCCTGCGGTAGAGGGATCTAGGTGTTGCTGCGGTACAGAGGGATCTGGGTGTTGCTGCCGTACAGAGGGATCTAGGTGTTGCTGCGGTACAGAGGGATCTGGGTGTTGCTGCGGTACAGAGGGATCTGGGTGTTGCTGTGGTACAGAGGGATCTGGGTGTTGCTGCGGTACAGAGGGATCTGGGTGTTGCCGCGGGACAGAGGATCTGGGTGTTGCTGCGGTACAGAGGGATCTGGGTGTTGCTGCGGTACAGAGGGATCTGGGTGTTGCTGCGGTACAGAGGGATCTGGGTGTTGCTGCGGTACAGAGGGACCTGGGTGTTGCTGCGGTACAGAGGGATCTGGGTGTTGCTGCGGTACAGAGGGATCTGGGTGTTGCTGCAGTACAGAGGGATCTGGGTGTTGCTGTGGTACAGAGGGATCTGGGTGTTGCTGTGGTACAGAGGGATCTGGGTGTTGCTGCGGTACAGAGGGATCTGGGTGTTGCTGCGGGACAGAGGGATCTGGGTGTTGCTGCCGTACAGAGGGATCTGGGTGTTGCTGTGGTACAGAGGGATCTGGGTGTTGCTGTGGTACAGAGGGATCTGGGTGTTGCTGCCGTACAGAGGGATCTGGGTGTTGCTGCGGTATAGAGGGATCTGGGTGTTGCTGCCGTACAGAGGGATCTGGGTGTTGCTGCCGTACAGAGGGATCTGGGTGTTGCTGCAGTACAGAGGGATCTGGGAGTTGCTGTGGTACAGAGGGATCTGGGTGTTGCTGTGGTACAGAGGGATCTGGGTGTTGCTGCGGTACAGAGGGATATGGGTGTTGCTGCGGTACAGAGGGATCTGGGTGTTGCTGCCGTACAGAGGGATCTGGGTGTTGCTGTGGTACAGAGGGATCTGGGTGTTGCTGTGGTACAGAGGGATCTGGGTGTTGCTGCCGTACAGAGGGATCTGGGTGTTGCTGCCGTACAGAGGGATCTGGGTGTTGCTGCGGTACAGAGGGATCTGGGTGTTGCTGTGGTAGAGGGGGATCTGGGTGTTGCTGTGCTACAGAGGGATCTGGGTGTTGCTGCGGTACAGAGGGATCTGGGTGTTTCTGCGGTGCAGAGGGATCTGGGTGTCGCTGCGGTACAGAGGGATCTAGGTGTTGCCGCGGGACAGAGGGATCTGGGTGTTGCCGCGGTACAGAGGGATCTGGGTGTTGCTGCGGTACAGAGGGATCTGGGTGTTGCTGCGGTACAGAGGGATCTGGGTGTTGCTGCGGTACAGAGGGATCTGGGTGTTGCTGCGGTACAGAGGGATCTGGGTGTTGCTGCGGTACAGAGGGATCTGGGTGTTGCTGTGGGACAGAGGGATCTGGGTGTTGCTGCGGTACAGAGGGATCTGGGTGTTGCTGCGGTACAGAGGGATCTGGGTGTTGCTGCGGTACAGAGGGATCTGGGTGTTGCTGCCGTACAGAGGGATCTGGGTGTTGCTGTGGTACAGAGGGATCTGGGTGTTGCTGCGGTACAGAGGGATCTAGGTGTTGCTGCCGTACAGAGGGATCTGGGTGTTGCTGCCGTACAGAGGGATCTGGGTGTTGCTGCGGTACAGAGGGATCTGGGTGTTGCTGTGGTACAGAGGGATCTGGGTGTTGCTGTGGTACAGAGGGATCTGGGTGTTGCTGTGCTACAGAGGGGTCTGGGTGTTGCTGCGATACAGAGGGATCTGGGTGTTGCTGTGGTACAGAGGGATCTGGGTGTTTCTGCGGTGCAGAGGGATCTGGGTGTTGCTGTGGTACAGAGGGATCTGGGTGTTGCTGCGTTACAGAGGGACTTGGGTGTTGCTGTGGTACAGAGGGATCTGGGTGTTGCTGCGTTACAGAGGGATCTGGGTGTTGCTGGGGTACAGAGGGATCTGGGTGTCACTGCGGTACAGAGGGATCAGGGTGTTGCTGCGGTACAGAGGGATCTGGGTGTTGCTGTGGTACAGAGGGATCTGGGTGTCACTGCGGTACAGAGGGATCTGGGTGTTGCTGTGGTGCAGAGGGATCTGGCTGTAGCTGTGGTACAGAGGGATCTAGGTGTTGCTGTGGTATAGTGGGATCTGGGTGTCGCTGATGTACAGAGGGATCTGGGTGTTGCTGTGGTACAGAGGGATCTGGTGTTGCTGCGGTACAGAGGGATCAGGGTGTTGCTGCGGTACGGAGGGATCTGTGTGTTGCTGTGGTACAGAGGGATCTGGGTGTCGCTGCGGTAGAGGGATCTGGGTGTCGCTGCGGTACAGTGGGATCTGGGTGTTGCTGTGGTACAGAGAGATCTGGATGTTGCTGTGGTACAGAGGGATCTGGGTGTTGCTGTGGTACAGATGGATCTGGGTGTTCCTGTTGTACAGAGGGATCTGGGTGTTGCTGTGGTACAGAGGGATCTGGGTGTTGCTGTGGTACAGAGGGATCTGGTTGTTGCTGTGGTACTGAGGGATCTGGGTGTTGCTGTGGAACAGAGGGATCTGGGTGTTGCTGCGGTACAGAGGGATCTGGGTGTTGCTGTGGTACAGAGGGATCTGGGTGTTGCTGCGGTACAGAGGGATCTGGGTGTTGCTGCGGTACAGAGGGATCTGGGTGTTGCTGCGGTACAGAGGGATCTGGTGTTGCTGCGGTACAGAGGGATCTGGGTGTTGCTGCGGTACAGAGGGATCTGGGTGACGCTGCGGTACAGAGGGATCTGGGTGTTGCCGCGGTACAGAGGGATCTGGGTGTTGCTGCGGTACAGAGGGATCTGGGTGTTGCTGCGGTACAGAGGGATCTGGGTGTTGCTGCGGTACAGAGGGATCTGGGTGTTGCTGCGGTACAGAGGGATCTGGGTGTTGCTGCGGTACAGAGGGATCTGGGTGTTGCTGTGGGACAGAGGGATCTGGGTGTTGCTGCGGTACAGAGGGATCTGGGTGTTGCTGCGGTACAGAGGGATCTGGGTGTTGCTGCCGTACAGAGGGATCTGGGTGTTGCTGTGGTACAGAGGGATCTGGGTGTTGCTGCGGTACACAGGGATCTAGGTGTTGCTGCCGTACAGAGGGATCTGGGTGTTGCTGCCGTACAGAGGGATCTGGGTGTTGCTGCCGTACAGAGGGATCTGGGTGTTGCTGTGGTACAGAGGGATCTGGGTGTTGCTGCGGTACAGAGGGATCTGGGTGTTGCTGCCGTACAGAGGGATCTGGGTGTTGCTGTGGTACAGAGGGATCTGGGTGTTGCTGCGGTACAGAGGGATCTAGGTGTTGCTGCCGTACAGAGGGATCTGGGTGTTGCTGCCGTACAGAGGGATCTGGGTGTTGCTGCGGTACAGAGGGATCTGGGTGTTGCTGTGGTACAGAGGGATCTGGGTGTTGCTGTGGTAGAGAGGGATCTGGGTGTTGCTGTGCTACAGAGGGATCTGGGTGTTGCTGCGGTGCAGAGGGATCTGGGTGTTGCTGTGGTACAGAGGGATCTGGGTGTTGCTGCGTTACAGAGGGACTTGGGTGTTGCTGTGGTACAGAGGGATCTGGGTGTTGCTGCGTTACAGAGGGATCTGGGTGTTGCTGGGGTTCAGAGGGATCTGGGTGTCACTGCGGTACAGAGGGATCTGGGTGTTGCTGTGGTACAGAGGGATCTGGGTGTCACTGCGGTACAGAGGGATCTGGGTGTTGCTGTGGTGCAGAGGGATCTGGCTGTAGCTGTGGTACAGAGGGATCTAGGTGTTGCTGTGGTATAGTGGGATCTGGGTGTCGCTGATGTACAGAGGGATCTGGGTGTTGCTGTGGTACAGAGGGATCTGGTGTTGCTGCGGTACAGAGGGATCAGGGTGTTGCTGCGGTACGGAGGGATCTGTGTGTTGCTGTGGTACAGAGGGATCTGGGTGTCGCTGCGGTAGAGGGATCTGGGTGTCGCTGCGGTACAGTGGGATCTGGGTGTTGCTGTGGTACAGAGAGATCTGGATGTTGGTGAGGTACAGCGGGATCTGGGTGTTGCTGTGGTACAGAGGGATCTGGGTGTTGCTGTGGTACAGAGGGATCTGGGTGTTGCTGTTGTACAGAGGGATCTGGGTGTTGCTGTGGTACAGAGGGATCTGGGTGTTGCTGTTGTACAGAGGGATCTGGGTGTTGCTGTGGTACAGAGGGATCTGGGTGTTGCTGTGGTACAGAGGGATCTGGTTGTTGCTGTGGTACTGAGGGATCTGGGTGTTGCTGTGGAACAGAGGGATCTGGGTGTTGCTGCGGTACAGAGGGATCTGGGTGTTGCTGTGGTACAGAGGGATCTGGGTGTTGCTGCGGTACAGAGGGATCTGGGTGTTGCTGCGGTACAGAGGGATCTGGTTGTTGCTGCGGTACAGAGGGATCTGGGTGTTGCTGCGGTACAGAGGGATCTGGGTGACGCTGCGGTACAGAGGGATCTGGGTGTTGCTGCGGTACAGAGGGATCTGGTTGTTGCTGCGGTACAGAGGGATCTGGGTGTTGCTGTGGTACAGAGGGATCTGGGTGTTGCTGTGGTACAGATGGATCTGGGTGTTCCTGTTGTACAGAGGGATCTGGGTGTTGCTGTGGTACAGAGGGATCTGGGTGTTGCTGTGGTACAGAGGGATCTGGTTGTTGCTGTGGTACTGAGGGATCTGGGTGTTGCTGTGGAACAGAGGGATCTGGGTGTTGCTGCGGTACAGAGGGATCTGGGTGTTGCTGCGGTACAGAGGGATCTGGGTGTTGCTGCGGTACAGAGGGATCTGGGTGTTGCTGCGGTACAGAGGGATCTGGGTGTTGCTGCGGTACAGAGGGACCTGGGTGTCGCTGCGGTACAGAGGGATCTGGGTGTTGCTGCGGTACAGAGGGATCCGGGTGACGCTGCGGTACAGAGGGATCTGGGTGTTGCCGCGGTACAGAGGGATCTGGGTGTTGCTGCGGTACAGAGGGATCTGGGTGTTTCTGCGGTACAGAGGGATCTGGGTGTTGCTGCGGTACAGAGGGATCTGGGTGTTGCTGCGGTACAGAGGGATCTGGGTGTTGCTGCGGTACAGAGGGATCTGGGTGTTGCTGTGGGACAGAGGGATCTGGGTGTTGCTGCGGTACAGAGGGATCTGGGTGTTGCTGCGGTACAGAGGGATCTGGGTGTTGCTGCCGTACAGAGGGATCTGGGTGTTGCTGTGGTACAGAGGGATCTGGGTGTTGCTGCGGTACAGAGGGATCTAGGTGTTGCTGCCGTACAGAGGGATCTGGGTGTTGCTGCCGTACAGAGGGATCTGGGTGTTGCTGCCGTACAGAGGGATCTGGGTGTTGCTGTGGTACAGAGGGAGCTGGGTGTTGCTGGGGTACAGAGGGATCTGGGTGTTGCTGCCGTACAGAGGGATCTGGGTGTTGCTGTGGTACAGAGGGATCTGGGTGTTGCTGCGGTACAGAGGGATCTAGGTGTTGCTGCCGTACAGAGGGATCTGGGTGTTGCTGCCGTACAGAGGGATCTGGGTGTTGCTGCGGTACAGAGGGATCTGGGTGTTGCTGTGGTACAGAGGGATCTGGGTGTTGCTGTGGTAGAGAGGGATCTGGGTGTTGCTGTGCTACAGAGGGATCTGGGTGTTTCTGCGGTGCAGAGGGATCTGGGTGTTGCTGTGGTACAGAGTGATCTGGGTGTTGCTGCGTTACAGAGGGACTTGGGTGTTGCTGTGGTACAGAGGGATCTGGGTGTTGCTGCGTTACAGAGGGATCTGGGTGTTGCTGGGGTACAGAGGGATCTGGGTGTCACTGCGGTACAGAGGGATCTGGGTGTTGCTGCGGTACAGAGGGATCTGGGTGTTGCTGTGGTACAGAGGGATCTGGGTGTTGCTGCCGTACAGAGGGATCTGGGTGTCACTGCGGTACAGAGGGATCTGGGTGTTGCTGTGGTGCAGAGGGATCTGGGTGTTGCTGTGGTATAGTGGGATCTGGGTGTCGCTGATGTACAGAGGGATCTGGGTGTTGCTGTGGTACAGAGGGATCTGGTGTTGCTGCGGTACAGAGGGATCAGGGTGTTGCTGCGGTACGGAGGGATCTGTGTGTTGCTGTGGTACAGAGGGATCTGGGTGTCGCTGCGGTAGAGGGATCTGGGTGTCGCTGCGGTACAGTGGGATCTGGGTGTTGCTGTGGTACAGAGAGATCTGGATGTTGGTGAGGTACAGCGGGATCTGGGTGTTGCTGTGGTACAGAGGGATCTGGGTGTTGCTGTGGTACAGAGGGATCTGGGTGTTGCTGTTGTACAGAGGGATCTGGGTGTTGCTGTGGTACAGAGGGATCTGGGTGTTGCTGTTGTACAGAGGGATCTGGGTGTTGCTGTGGTACACAGGGATCTGGGTGTTGCTGTGGTACCGAGGGATCTGGGAGTTGCTGTGGTACAGAGGGATCTGGGTGTTGCTGTGGTACAGAGGGATCTGGTTGTTGCTGTGGTACTGAGGGATCTGGGTGTTGCTGTGGAACAGAGGGATCTGGGTGTTGCTGTGGTACAGAGGGATCTGGGTGTTGCTGTGGTACAGAGGGATCTGGGTGTTGCTGTGGTACAGAGGGATCTGGGTGTTGCTGTGGTACAGAGGGATCTGGGTATTGCTGTGGTACAGAGGGATCTGGGTGACGCTGCGGTACAGAGGGATCTGGGTGTTGCTGCGGTACAGAGGGATCTGGGTATTGCTGTGGTACAGAGGGATCTGGGTGTTGCTGCGGTACAGAGGGATCTGGGTGTTGCTGCGGTACAGAGGGATCTGGGTGTTGCTGTGGTACAGAGAGATCTGGATGTTGGTGAGGTACAGCGGGATCTGGGTGACACTGCGGTACAGAGGGATCTGGGTGTTGCTGTGGTACAGAGGGATCTGGGTGTTGCTGTGGTACAGAGGGATCTGGGTGTTGCTGCGGTATAGAGGGACCTGGGTGTTGCTGCGGTACAGAGGGATCTGGGTGTTGCTGCGGTACAGAGGGATCTGGGTGTTGCTGCGGTACAGAGGGATCTGGGTGACGCTGCGGTACAGAGGGATCTGGTTGTTGCTGCGGTACAGAGGGATCTGGGTGTTGCTGTGGTAGAGAGGGATCTGGGTGACGCTGCGGTATAGAGGGATCTGGGTGTTGCTGCGGTACAGAGGGATCTGGGTGTTGCTGTGGTACAGAGGGATCTGGGTGTTGCTGTGGTACAGAGGGATCTGGGTGTTGCTGCGGTACAGAGGGATATGGTTGACGCTGCGGTACAGAGGGATCTGGGTGTTGCTGTGGTACAGAGGGATCTGGGTGTTGCTGCGGTACAGAGGGATCTGGGTGTTGCTGTGCTACAGAGGGATATGGTTGACGCTGCGGTACAGAGGGATCTGGGTGTTGCTGTGGTACAGAGGGATCTGGGTGTTGCTGCGGTACAGTGGGATCTGGGTGTTGCTGCGGTACAGAGGGATCTGGGTGTTGCTGTGGTACAGAGGGATCTGGGTGTCGCTGCGGTACAGAGGGATCGGGGCATCCTGGTACATCAATCAGAAAACATTGGTGTACAGATGCAGCAAGTGATGAGGGAGGCGAGTGGAAAATTGTCCTTTATCGCAAGGGGATAGGATGGAATATAAAAGTCGAAATGTGCTGCCACAACTCTGTGGGGCGTTTCCGCAGCTGGAGTGCTGCTTACTCACGGAGGGAGAGACACCCATTGGAGGCAGTTCAGAGAAGGTTCTCCCGGGTTGATTCCTGAGATGAATGGGTGGGCTGGGCTGGGCAATAGGTTTCTCTGAGGTGGAGTTTCAGCAGGTTGGAGTTTAGAAGAATGAGAATTGTTCTCATTGGAAGGTATTAGATTCTCGATAGGCATCTCGATAGGGCAGATGCTGAGAGGATGTTTCCAGCTGGGAGCGGGGGGTTGGGTGTGGAGCAGGGATTCAAGGGGCCAAATGGCCTACCTCTGCTCATAACTGGTACATTCTCCCCCACTCCTCTCACTACGCACACCGCACCCCCTCCCTCCCCCTCCCCCCCCCCCCCCGTTCCAGCACCAACGACCCGGGCTCATACTCACTGTCTGCCGCAGAACTGCGTCCCCCCCAGGAAGCCGTACTTGTCTGTGCGTTGTGACGAGGCGGTGCTGCCGTTGAGCTCGGAGTCCGACCCCAGCGAGCTGCCGTCGTCTTGCAGCAGTGACTCGGCAGTGCCGTACATGGAGACCGAGTCCACTTGGCCGTACAGCGAGACCGTGTCGGCCACCGACACCGTGTCAGCGGGCGGCGGGCCACAGGAGCCGTGCGGGGAGGCTGGTAGGGCGGGCAGCCGCGGGTGTTCGCCAGACGGGTGCCGGGGCCGGTCGGCCGGCACAGTGGGTGAGGCCGGAGGCCGGGCGTGGGCGGAAGGCGTGGCCAGAGACGGGTTAGTGGACAGGGGCGGAGGACTTGCACTGGATGCCGGTCGCACATGCTCCACTGGCTGGTCAGCTGGCATCGCGGCCGTAGGCTTAGCAGCGAGCACCGGCCGAGACAGGTCAGCTGGCATCGCGGCCGTAGGCTTAGCAGCAGGCACTGGTCGAGACAGGTCAGCTGGCATCGCGGCCGTAGGCTTAGCAGCGAGCACCGGCCGAGACTGGTCAGCTGGCATCACGGCCGGTGGCTCGCCAGCGAGCACCGGTTGAGCCTGGTCAGCTGGCATCGCGGCCGGGGGCTCAGCAGCGGGCACTGGTTGAGCCTGGTCAGCTGGCATCACGGCCGGTGGCTCGCCAGCGAGCACTGGTTGAGCCTGGTCAGCTGGCATCGCGGCCGGGGGCTCAGCAGCGGGCACTGGTTGAGCCTGGTCAGCTGGCATCGTGGCCGGGGGCTCAGCAGCAGGCACTGGTCGAGACTGGTCAGCTGGCATCGCGGCCGGGGGCTCGGCAATGGGCACCAGTCGAAGCTGGTCAGCTGGCATCACGGCCGGGGGCTCAGCAGCAGGCAAAGGTCGATTCCGGTCAGCTGGCATCGCGGCCGGGGTCTCAGCAGCCGGCAAAGGTCGAGGCTGGTCAGCAGGCGTCGTGGTCAGTAGCTGTTCAGCAGGCTTCCCCACAGATCGAGCGGCAGTCACATCCTGAGGCTGGTAAGCAGGGGCCCCTGCGGACTGGTCAATGGGTAGTCCAGGATACTGGTCAGCTGGTGTCTGGTCTCCCAGGCTGGGGTGCGGTGGTGTCTGGGCCATGGTAATGGGAATGTGGACAGGAGGGAGGGAGAGAGGGTCACTCTCTGGCTGGGCACAGGATCTGCTTGGCCGTCTCTCTCTCTCTCTCCCCCCGGCCAGAGATGGTCACTCGCTCTCTCCCTTCCTCTGGACAGACATAGGGTACCTCTGTCCAGAGAAGGCCTCTCTTCAGAGATGACCTCTCTCTCCGTCCTTCCTTCGTCACTCTTTCCAGTCACACCTGGCTGGGCAAAGGGTCTCTCCCACCCTCCCTCTTGTCAGAGGGGGGGGAGGAGGATCACTCGAGCCGTGATGCAGGGTCACTTTCTCTCCCTCGAGTTGGACCCAGGGTCACTGTGGGAGGGAGTGATGGTCACTCCTCTCTCTCTGGTTGGACCCAGGGTCAACCTGGTGTGAGTGTTGGTCGCTGCGCTCCCTTTGGCTGAAAACAGGATTATTCTGGTCAGGGAGATGATGGCTCTGTCCCTCGTTGATCGGGCAAATGGTCACTTTGAGCATGTGACCAGGAGGGTGGTCATCCTGAGCATGTGACCAGGAGAATGGTCACTGAGCCTCTCCGGCCAGGGGGATGGTCAGGCTGGGCCTCTCTGGCCAGGGGGATGGTCACTGGGCCTCTCTGGCCAGGGGGATGGTCACTGAGCCTCTGGCCAGGGGGATGGTCACTGGGCCTCTCTGGCCAGGGGGATGGTCAGTCTGAGGCCTCTCTGGCCAGGGGGATAGTCAGTCTGAGGCCTCTCTGTCCAGGGGGATGGTCACTGGGCCTCTCTAGCCAGGGGGATGGTCACTGAGCCTCTCTGGCCAGGGGGATGGTCAGTCTGGGCCTCTCTGGCCAGGGGGATGGTCACTGAGCCTCTCTGGCCAGGGGGATGGTCAGTCTGGGCCTCTCTGGCCAGGGGGATGGTCAGTCAGAGGCCTCTCTGGCCAGGGGGATGGTCAGTCTGAGGCCTCTGGCCAGGGGGATGGTCAGTCTGGGCCTCTGGCCAGGGGGATGGTCAGGCTGGGCCTCTCTGGCCAGGGGGATGGTCAGGCTGGGCCTCTCTGGCCAGGGGGATGGTCAGCCTGGGCCTCTCAGGCCAGGGGGATGGTCACTGGGCCTCTCCGGCCAGGGGGATGGTCACTGGGCCTCTCTGGCCAGGGGGATGGTCAGTCTGAGGCCTCTCTGTTGTCCGGGGAGGGGGTCAGCCGGAACCCCCCCCTCTGGCCGTCCCGCCGCCGCCGCTGCCCAGCCTCCGTCTAACGGCCGCTCCGGCTCCGGCTCCGGCTCCTCACCCGCTCGAGCCGCTGGCCCAGCTCGCGATCAGCCCCGCCCCGCCGCGCCTGTGCGTGCGTGCGTGCGCGCCTCCCCCGCTGGCATGCGCACGCGCACAGCCGCCTGCTGCAGAGAGAGGATGGGGCCAGTCTGCGTGCGCGCACACGGGGGGTGGGGGCAAAACACGCCCCCGATCCGGCCCGACCTTCCTGAGAAGCCAGGCGGCCCGACGTCATGAGGCCGCCGCGCGGTTGGCGGGGACGTCTGAACGTCATGACGTCACCGCGCCCCAGCGGCAGTGCCAGATGGGAATGGGACTCCCACCGGGCGGCGCCTACCGTGGACGTCATGACGTCAGCGCGCTGCAGCCCCCCCAATCCAGGGCGGGACCAAGGTGGTCGGGCGACGTCCTGACGTAATGACGTTCCCCAACGGGACCACGCCCACCACCATCACCACCACACCAACACCAGGGGGGAAACTTGCCCTCTTATTCCAACCCCATTGCCAATCCTACTAGGGGAGGGGGGGGGGGAAATGGCATCCTCACCAAACCACCCCCCCCCCCTAGAGGGAGGGTAGGGAAAGGGGGGGGGCGTCTCACACACACCGTACCGCCCCCACCCTCTAACCAGACCGTGGGATCCTGCTGTGCGCCAGTGGAACGCCACGGGATCCCGCCACACTCAGCTCCGCCCCCCCCCTCGCTCCTCGTCCTCTTGTGAGGGGCAAGATGGGCACGGCATGGAGCAGGGCACCCCAACCATGCCGAGGAACGGCGGGGGGCCGCATTCTGGGCTGCCGACCTCCCGGGCGGGGGGCGGGCACCGCTCCTTTCCCCCTTCCCCATGACCCCACACGCCCCCTCCACCCTTGCGGAGATCCGTGTCCGGTTGCAGGCATAAGAACTAGGAGCAGGAGTAGGCCATCTGGCCCTTCTCGCCCAGAATGGCTGCGAGTGCCTGATGCTGCAGGGACCCTGAATGAATGTACAGGAAAACCATTGCAGGCTGCAAAAGACCGGCACTCTCTCACTCTCGCTCTCTTCTAAAAAAGGCTGTGAGTGCTGTATTCCTGACACCACAGGGGCCTGAATGAATGTGCAGTAAAAACCTCAAACTGAAAGTAAAGTGTAAAGAGCTATAAATACCCATGTGAAACAACGCGTCTTTTTCTCCTTTTCTTACGTTTTGTAACCCCTCCCCACATACACACTTTTCTCCCCATCTGTGTCTCTGTCTTGTGTGCATGTGTGTAGAGGGTGGGAGCAAGTTAACGCAGTCATTAGAAATCAAATAATAGTTCCCCGTGTCTGCTTGGGTCTCACCCCCACAACCCAAAAACATGTGCAGGGAAGGTGGATTGGCCACGCTAAGTTGCCAATTAATTGGAAATAGAAATAATTGGGTACCCTAAAATTTATTCAAAGATAATAGTTAACCAGTTGTATTTGCTGCATATTTCATGAACATTTTTGTTATTGTAATGAACTCCAATTGGCTTTATTGGTTGGCCAATTGGAGTGTGAGCTCCCTTAATGATAGCTCATTGAGGGGGCCCATATAATCACCTGTGTAGGCTTTGTGAGCCAGTCTTAAGTTTGTTAAAAGAAAAGAAAATAATATTTAAACTTTTACTTTAGCTCTAACACTAACAAATTACAGACAGTTTCTTAACCTTAACACACTAATTCCTGTTAAACAATCTGTAACATGACATGTAGCTCTCGTGCCACTTTCACTGGCAGATTAAGGCAATACATGAAGCATTTATGAAGCAAGGACATTCGTTCGGAACCCCTTTTCCAAAGCCTGCCTCAGTGGCAACTTTCATGACCTCCCTGGTCGGATTCCACAGCCTTTTCCTGTAACTGTTCAAAAAAGCATTCCTTCCTCTCTCTCTCTCTCTCTCTCTCTGTAAGCTCTACCCACCTCCTCAAACAAAGGTTCTCCCCTGAAATGGCCAGACCCGATTCCCTTATTGTTGTCTTGGCTGATTGCCCACTACCGGTCTCACAAAAGAAAACAGTGTTGCATTCATATGCAACTACCCTTGCATTGACGGACAAATAGGTCATCAGACTCTGTGACGGGGTAATGGCTGGTCATTATATGTTGTCCCGAATGACAATGGATCTTGAGTTGATCATTCTGGCTGATGTTAAGTCTGAGTAGGACAACGTAACTCAGAATGTGGATGTACCCCTCTGAGTGTGCTGCGATCAGTCTTTTTAACCCCTAGATTGCTTGCTATATAGTGGGCCCTCTTAAGGTTAATGTGCAGGTTCAGTCGGCAGTTCGGAAGGCAAATGCAATGGTAGCATTCATGTCAAGAGGGTAGAATACAAGACCAGGGATGTACTTCTGAGGCTGTACAAGGCTCTGGTCAGACCCCATTTGGAGTATTGTGAGCAGTTTTGGGCCCCGTATCTAAGGAAGGATGTGCTGGCCTTGGAAAGGGTCCAGAGGAGGTTCACAAGAATGATCCCTGGAATGAAGAACTTATCATATGAGGAATGGTTGAAGACTCTGGGTCTGTACTCGTTGGAGTTTAGAAAGATGAGGGTGGACCTTATTGAAACTTACAGGATACTGCGAGGCCTGGACAGAGTGGACGTGGAGAGGATGTTTCCACTTCGAGGAACAACTAGAAGCAGAGGGCACCATCTCAGACTAAAGGGACGATCCTTTAAAACAGAGATGAGGAGGAATTTCATCAGCCAGAGGGTGGGAGAATCTGTGGAACTCTTTGCCGCAGAAGGCTGTGGAGGTCAAATCACTAAGTGTCTATAAGACAGAGATAGATATGTTCTTGATTAATAAGGGGGGTCAGGGGTTATGGGGAGAAGGCAGGAGAATGGGGATGAGAAACATATCAGCCATGATTGAATGGCGGAGCAGACTCGATGGGCCGAGTGACCTAATTCTGCTCCTATGTCTTATGGTCTTATGGACGTCATTTCTGGACCCAAGTTCCTAATATCTCCCTATTATGACATAACACAATGTGGAGACATCATAGGATCCATACAGTGCAAAAGGGAGGCTATTCAGCCAACCCTCCAAAGGAGCAGCCCAAACCGTCCCACTCCCCCGCCCCATGCACGAGAGTTCCCCTTGCGGAAGAGAAGGTGGAGAGAAGATTTGGAGAGATGATTAAAATCCTGAGGGGGGTCTGGGAGAAACTGTTCCCATTGGAGGGGGGCAACAATTGGGAGTGGCAACAATTGAAGGGCGATCGGTGTGAGAGCCAATGGGGACACAGATGAGAGCACAACCTCAGTACATTAACCCAAGTCCTCAAACCCCTGGAGCGGTGATGGTAAATCTCCCTCCGCACCCTATCCCAGGTCCTGACATCCTTCCCAATGTGCAGAGCCTGGACGTGAACACGCAACAAATCAGCTGTGACTGTGGGCAGTGCTCTACTCTGTATCTAACCCCGTGCTGTACCTGTCCTGGAGTGTTTGATTGGGACAGTGTGGAGGGAGTTTACTCTGTATCTAACCCCGTGCTGTACCTGTCCTGGGAGTGTTTGATGGGGACAGTGTAGAGGGAGCTTTACTCTGTATCTAACCCCGTGCTGTACCTGTCCTGGGAGTGTTTGATCGAGACAGTGCAGAGGGAGCTTTACTCTGTATCTAACTCTGTGCTGTACCTGTCCTGGAGTGTTTGATTGGGACAGTGTGGATGGAGTTTTACTCTGTATCTAACCCCGTGCTGTACCTGTCCAGGGAGTGTTTGATGGGGACAGTGTAGAGGGAGCTTTACTCTGTATCTAACCCCGTGCTGTACCTGTCCTGGGAGTGTTTGATCGAGACAGTGCAGAGGGAGCTTTACTCTGTATCTAACTCTGTGCTGTACCTGTCCTGGAGTGTTTGATTGGGACAGTGTGGATGGAGTTTTACTTTGTATCTAACCCCGTGCTGTACCTGTCCAGGGACTGTTTGATGGGGACAATGTAGAGGGAGCTTTACTCTGTATCTAACCCCGTGCTGTACCCGTCCTGGGAGTGTTTGATCGAGACAGTGCAGAGGAAGCTTTACTCTGTATCTAACTCTGTGCTGTACCTGTCCTGGAGTGTTTGATGGGGACAGTGCAGAGGGAGCTTTACTCTGTATCTAACCCCGTGCTGTACCTGTCCTGGGAGTGTTTGATGGGGACAGTGTAGAGGGAGCTTTACTCTGTATCTAATCCCGTGCTGTGCCTGTCCTGGGATTGTTTGATGGGGACAGTGTAGAGGGAGCTTTACTCTGTATCTAACCCCGTGCTGTACCCGTCCTGGGAGTGTTTGATGGGGACAGTGTAGAGGGAGCTTTACTCTGTATCTAACCCCGTGCTGTACCTGTCCTGGGAGTGTTTGATGGGGACAGTGCAGAGGGAGCTTTACTCTGTATCTAACCCCGTGCTGTACCTGTCCTGGGAGTGTTTGATGGGGACAGTGTAGAGGGAGCTTTAGTCTGTATCTAACACCGTGCTGTACCTGTCCTGGGAGTGTTTGATGGGGACAGTGTAGAGGGAGCTTTACTCTGTATCTAACCTCGTGCTGTACCCGTCCTGGGAGTGTTTGATGGGGACAGTGTAGAGGGAGCTTTACTCTGTATCTAACCCTAGTGCTGTACCTGTCCAGGGAATGTTTGATGTTTTTTAACCCACGGAGTTGATTGATTCACAGCTCCCCCTGTCGTACAGAGGTATGTTTATCTCTGGTGGCCCTCACTCCCTCGAAACGTTAGCAGGACAGGCAGATCAGTGAATCATCTTGCCAGCCCCTCGCCCGGGCTCCCCATCTGTCACCTCCTGCAGTATGTCTGCGGTTTGTTCTGAATCCGATATCTCGGTTGTCAGCCTCGGGCAGGGAGCGGACTGGTGCGGAGTACATTCCCCTTGGATTTTATTTCAGGCCTGAGGCATGCGTTGGGAGTGGGGTTGGGATGGGAGGGGTGGGTGGATGTGATGTGATGATGGTGCATTGCCTCATACTGCCTCTTTCCCGCTCTCGATCTCCCCCTCCGCTTCCCTGCACCTCAGTCTCACTCTCCCTCGCCTCTAGCTCTGCCCCATCCTCCACTCCTGTCTCTTGGAGCTTGCCTCGTCCACTCCCACTCTGCTCTCCCTTGCGAACGCCTTTCCCTTCTCCATTCCTCCTCCCCTCTCTCTCGTCACTCCAACCTTCCCCCTCCCTTTACCCTCTCCCGCTAACCCCCCTCTCTCGTATTTCCCCCTCCTTCTCATTCTCTCTCGCTGCTCCACTCTCCCTTCCCTCCTCACTATCTGCCTCTTTCCTCTCCCCCTCTCCTCTCTGTTCCCTCACTGTCTCTCATTCCCCCCCCCAACCCCCCCCCCCAACCACCCTTCCCCTGGGCATCCTATCCCCTTTTCCCTCTATGTCCTCTTCTTTCCTCCCTGTCCCTCTCTCCCCCCTCTCTTTCTTCCTCTCTCACCCCCCCCCCCCCCCCGCCCATGCTCCGTTTCTCTCGGTCAACCCTTCTTTCTCTTTCCCCTATTGCTCTTCCTTTCTATCTCTCCCCCCGCTCCCACACCTTTCCCTCTCTCTCGTGCTCTCTCACACTCTGGGCGGGATTCTCTGATCCTGAGGCTAAGTGTTGAAGCCGTCGGAAACCCCGAGGTGTCAGCACGGCCTCAGCATCAGGAATTCTGACCCCTACAGGGGGCCAGCCCGGCGCTGGAGGGGTTCACACCGCTCCAGCTGACGATCCCGGCGCCAACGCGCACCTGGGCGCAGCGGCTCCCTTCTCCGCGCCGGCCCCGACGCAACATGGCGCAGGGCTACGGGGGCCGGCGCGGAGGAAAGGAGGCCCCCAGCCAGAGAGGCCGGCCCGCCGATTGGTGGGCCCTGACCGCGGGCCAGGCCACATCGGAGGCCCCCCCCCTTCCCGGGGTCGGACCCCCCCTCCCCCACCACAGGCCACCCCCCCCCTCCCCAGGGTTGGACCCCCCTCCCCCACCACAGGCCACCCCCCCCTCCCCGGGGTCGGACCCCCCTCCCCCACCACAGGCCACCCCCCCCCTCCCCGGGGTCGGACCCCCCTCCCCCACCACAGGCCACCCCCCCCCCTCCCCAGGGTCAGACCCCCCTCCCCCACCACAGGCCACCCCCCCCTCCCAGGGGTCAGACCCCCCCTCCCCCACCACAGGCCACCCCCCCCCTCCCCGGGGTCAGACCCCCCCTCCCCCACCACAGGCCACCCCCCCCCCCCCCCCCCCCCCGGGGTCTGACCCCACCACAGCCACCCCCCCCCCCCCCCCGACCCTTCCACGCCGAGTTCCCGTTGGCTGAGAGCAGGTTTGGACGGCGCCGGCGGGACTCGGCGTTTTTACGACGGCCGCTCGGCCCATCCCAGGCCGAGAATGGGCCGGCCGGCCGCATAGAGCCGCCCCTGACCCGCCAACCACGCCGGTGCCAGGGCTGCGTGGCCCGATTCGCGCCGGTCACGGGGATTGCCCGGCCCTGGGCTGAGCAAATCCCGTCCCCTATCTCCTACAATCTCCACCCTCTCTCCCCTCCATCTCCCTGCCTCTCTCTCTCTCTCTCGTCACTCCTCCTCTCTTGCCTCTCTCTCTCTCTCCCCTCTCATCTCCTGCCTCTTCTCCCCCTCCATTCTCCCCTGCCTCTTCTCTCTTCTCTCTCTCTCCTCCTCCCTCGCCTTGTCTCCCCCCCCTCTCTCTCACTCTCTCCTCCTCCCTCGCCTTGTCTCCCCTCTCTCTCACTCTCTCCTCCTCCCTCTCCTTGTCTCCCCTCTCTCTCTCTCTCTCCTCCTCCCTCTCCTTGTCTCCCCTCTCTCTCTCTCCTCCTCCCTCTCCTTGTCTCCCCTCTCTCTCTCTCTCTCCTCCTCCCTCCTTCTCCCCCCCTCCCCTCTCTCTCTCTCCTCCTCCCTCTCCTTGTCTCCCCTCTCTCTCTCTCTCTCCTCCTCCCTCTCCTTCTCCCCCCCTCCCCTCTCTCTCTCTCTCCTCCTCCCTCTCCTTGCTGTCCCCTCTCTCTCTCTCTCCTCCTCCCTCTCCTTGCTCCCCCTCTCTCTCTCTCTCCTCCTCCCTCTCCTTGTCTCCCCTCTCTCTCTCTCTCCTCCTCCCTCTCCTTGTCTCCCCTCTCTCTCTCTCTCTCCTCCTCCCTCTCCTTGCCTCCCCCCTCTCTCTCCTCCTCCCTCTCCCCTCTCTCTCTCCTCCCCTCCCCTTGTCTCCCCTCTCTCTCTCTCTCCTCCTCCCTCTCCTTGCCTCCCCCCTCTCTCTCTCTCCTCCTCCCTCTCCTTGTCTCCCCTCTCTCTCTCTCTCCTCCTCCCTCTCCTTGCCTCCCCCCTCTCTCTCCTCCTCCCTCTCCCCTCTCTCTCTCTCCTCCTCCCTTTCCTTGTCTCCCCTCTCTCTCTCTCTCCTCCTCCCTCTCCTTCCCCCCTCCCCTCTCTCTCTCTCTCCTCCTCTCTCCTTGTCTCCCCTCTCTCTCTCTCTCCTCCTCCCTCTCCTTCCCCCCTCCCCTCTCTCTCTCTCCTCCTCCCTCTCCTTGTCTCCCCTCTCTCTCTCTCTCTCCTCCTCCCTCTCCTTGCCTCCCCCTCTCTCTCTCTCCTCCTCCCTCTCCCCTCTCTCTCTCCTCCTCCCTCTCCTTGTCTCCCCTCTCTCTCTCTCCTCCTCCCTCTCCCCTCTCTCTCTCTCCTCCTCCCTCTCCTTGTCTCCCCTCTCTCTCTCTCTCTCTCTCCTCCTCCCTCTCCTTGCCTCCCCTCTCTCTCTCTCTCCTCCTCCCTCTCCTTGTCTCCCCTCTCTCTCTCTCCCTCCTGCTCGCCTCTGCCCCTCCCCCCCGCGCCTTGAGATTCAGTCCCTCGCGACACTCTCACAATTCTTCCTATTTTGGTCATGGGCCTGCAGATCAGGAGACGTCTCCAGGCTCCTTAAGGATTCAGCTGCCTCAGCTGTGCCCTGAGGATGCTCAGGTTACACAGGAGCAGGGCAACTTGGCAGCATCTTTGAAGAAAGAGGGGGCTAAATTTAGGCTGGGCCCTGGTTACTGACAGGCATAAAGAGTCCCTCGCACGTTGACAGGTGACCAAGAGGCCCATGGAAAAGTGTAGCTGACTCTGTAACACACAAGACTGGACCTATTGAAGAATATCACCGGCTAGCATCGGATGAAGGGGTTAATATATCACATGGCCATTTATTGGGCAACTATACCAGCCGACGCCCTTGATTGCATGGTTTATCCATAAGTGCGGTGTCACTGGCCAGGCCCACCATTTGTTCCCCATCCCTAATCGCCTCCCCTGCTCTTCGCGTTAGCGATTGAGCCCTTGGCCACGGCGCTGAGGGATTCGAAGAACTGGAGGGGGATTGTGCGGGGGGGAGGGGGGTGGAGGAGCACCGGTTGTCGCTTAACGCAGGTGATTTTGCTGTATGTCGCGGATCCGGCGGTGGGGGGGGGGGGGGGGGGGGGGATGCCAGAGGTGTTGAAGATACTTGGGGAGTTTGGGGACTTTTCGGGCTATACGCTCAACGTGGGGAAGAGCGAGCTGTTTGTGCTGCACCTGGGGGACCAGGAGAGGGAGATAGGAGA
This sequence comes from Scyliorhinus canicula, assembly GCF_902713615.1. NCBI lineage: Eukaryota > Metazoa > Chordata > Chondrichthyes > Carcharhiniformes > Scyliorhinidae > Scyliorhinus > Scyliorhinus canicula. Next base: position 94,531,008 of record NC_052165.1, on the reverse strand, counting down.
GCTCCCGTTGAAGAGGGCGGAGAGGAGCTTTAGGTATCTTGGGGTCCAGATAGCTAGGAGCTGGGGGGCCCCTGCACAGGCTAAACTTTGCGAGGCTGGTGGGGCAGATGGAGGAGGAGTTCAGGAGGTGGGATGCGCTGCCGCTCTCGTTGGCGGGTAGGGTCCAGTCAGTTAAGATGACGGTGCTCCCGAGGTTTTTGTTTCTTTTCCAGTGCCTCCCCATATTGATTCCGAAGGCTTTTTTTTAAGAGGGTTAATAAGAGTATTCTGGGGTTCGTGTGGGTGCGGAAGACCCCGAGAGTGAGGAGGGTATTCCTGGAGCGAGGGAGGTAGGCGGCTTGGCGTTGCCCAACTTGTGTGGGTATTACTGGGCTGCGAACGTGGCAATGATTCGCAGGTGGGTGATGGAGGGGGATGGTGCCGCATGGAAGAGGTTGGAGGTGGCGTCCTGTGTGGGTACGAGTTTGGGGGCATTGGTAATGGCCCCGCTCCCACTCCCCCCGGCAAGGTATTCCACGAGTCCGGTAGTGGTGGCGTCCCTCAAAATTCCGGGGCAGTGGAAGCGGCATAGGGGGGAAGTGAAGGCCTCAGTGTGGGCCCCGATACGGGGCAATCACCGGTTTGCACCAGGGAGAATAGATGGTGGGTTTTTGAGTTGGCACAGGGCAGGCAACAGGCGGATGGGGACCTTTTCCTCGATGGGAAGTTTGTGACTTTAGAGGAGTTGGAGGGGAAGTGGGGCCTCCCCCCCGGGAATGCTTTCAGGTATATGCAGATTAGGGCGTTTGTTAGGGAGCAGGTGGTGGAGTTCCCGTTGCTGCCTCCTAGTGGGGTTCAGGACAGGGTGCTCTCGGGGACGTGGGTCGGTGAGGGTAGGATCTCGGCAATTTATCAGGTGATGCAGGAAGAGGAGGAGGCCTCGGTGGAAGAGCTGAAAGCGAAGTGGGAGGAGGAGCTGGGGAGGAGATCGACGATGGGACGTGGGCGGATGCCCTGGGGAGGGTGAACTTGTCCTCTTCTTACGCACGGCTCAGCTTAATTCAGCTGAAGGTGCTGCATAGGGCGCATATGACTGGGGCCAGGATGAGCCGGTTCTTTGGGGGAGAGGACAGGTGTGGGAGGTGTTCGGGAGGCCCGGCGAACCACACCCACATGTTCTGGGCACGTCCGGCGTTGGAGGGGTTTTGGAAGGGGGTGGCGGGGACTTTGTCCAAGGTGGTCGATTCCAGGGTGGAGCCAGGCTGGGGGCTCGCGATCTTTGGGGTGGCATCGGAGCCGGGAGTGCAGGAGGCGAGAGAGGCCGGTACCCTGGCCTTTGCGTCTCTAGTAGCCCGGCGTAGGATTCTGTTACAGTGGAGGGACGCGAAGCCCCCGAGCCTGGAGGCCTGGATCAATGACATGGCCGGGTTCATCAGGCTGGAGAAGGTTAAGTTTGCCCTGAGGGGGTCGGTACAAGGGTTCTAACGGCAGTGGCAGCCCTTTCTCAATTTCCTGGCGGAGGGTTAGAGGGTGGTCAATCCCAGCAGCAACCTGGGGGGGAGGGGGGGGTCAATCTCAGCAACAACCCGGGGGGGGGGGGGGGGGGGGGGGGGGAGGGTAAGGGCGGGTGGGTTCGGGGTCTGTTCGGGGTTTGTTTTTGCGACGGTGTGTTTGCTATTTTCTTCTTTTTTGTATTGTTATTAAGTTATTAATTTATTGCTTTGTATTGGGGGGGGGGGATTTCTCTTTCTGTTTATTTCTACACTTTGTTTACTTTATTGTTCGGAGAAAACTTGTTGCTCAAAAATTTGAATAAAAATTATTTTTTTTTAAAAGAGAGAAGGTGGTGAGTGAGCCGCCACCTTGAGCCGCTCCCGAGTGGTGTAGGTACACCCACCGCGCTGTTAGGGAGGGAGTTCCAGGATTCTGACCCAGCGACAGTGAGGGACCGGCTGATATATTTCCCAGTCAGGGTGGTGTGTGGGCAGGGCGGGGGGGGGGGGGGGGGGTCTCGGAGGGGGAGCCTCCAGGCGGTGGGTGTTCCCCGTGCCTCTGCTGCCCCCTTGTCCTTCTCGGTGGGAGAGGTGGCAGGTTTGGAAGGTGCTGTCGAGCCTCGGCGAACGGCTGCATCTTGAATATCCGACACAAAGGAAGATGGTTGTGGTGGTTGGAGATCAATCATCTCAGCTCCAGGACATCACTGCAGGAGTTCCTCAGGGTCGTGTCCTCGGCTCCAACCATCTTCAGCTGCTTCATCAATGCCTCCCTCCATCGTAAGGTCAGAAGTGGGGATGTTCGCTGCTGACTGAACAATGTTCAGCCCCATTCACAACTCCTCAGATAATGAAGCCGTCCGTGTCCAAATGCAGCAAAACCTGGACAATATCCAGGCTTGGGGCTGACAAGTGGCGAGTTACATTCACGCCACACAAGCCCCAGGGAATGGCCATCTCCTACAAGAGAGGATCTAACCATCGCCCTTTGACATTCAATGGCATTACCATCGCTGAATCCCCACACTCAACATCCTGGGGGTTCCCATTGATCAGAAACTGAACTGGACCCAGCCATATAAATACTGCGGCTGCCAGAGCAGGTCAGAGGCTGGGAATCCTGCGGAGAGTAACTCACCTCCTGACTCCCCCCCAAAGCCTGTCCACCATCTACAAGGACACAAGTCAGGAGTGTGATGGGACCCTCTCCACTTGCCTGGATGGGTGCGGCTCCCAACAACACTCGAGAAGCTCCACACCATCCAGGACAAAGCAGCTCCCACTCGATCGACACGCTAACCCCCACCTTCCACATCCGCTCCCTCCCCCACCGACGCACAGCGGCAGCCGTGTGTCCCGTCTACAAGATGCACGGCAGCCACTCGCCGAGGCTCCTTCGACAGCACCTTCCAAACCCGCCACCTCTCCCACCGAGAGGGACAAGGGGCAGCAGAGGCACGGGGAACACCCACCGCCGGCAAGGCCCCCCCTCCGCACCCCCCACACACCATGTGAGTAGGGCCGGCAGGGCGGCACAGTGGTGCAGATTTGATGGGCTGAATGGCCTTGTTTTGTACCGTAGGGATTCTCTGACTTCTATGACCACCCTGAATGGGAAATATATCGGCCATTCCTTCACCATCGCTGGGTCAGAATCCTCAAAGGCCTGAGTATACATACACCCTCTTTCTCACTTTCACGGTGTCTCACTCTCTCTCTCTATCTCTGTCTCGCTCTCTCTCCCTCTTTCTCTCTCTGTCTCTCCCTCTCCCACTCTCTGTCTCTCCCTTTCTTTGTCTCTCTCCCCCTCTCTCTGCCTCTTTCTATGTCTGCCTCTCTCTATCACTGTCTCTCTCTCTCTGATGGAACCATCAATTCACCAGACACGTGTTTCCGATATGAATCTAGGCTTTAATCAGCTTACTACAGAGCCAGCCTGTTACCCGTTGATGAACTCTCAGTGAACTGCAGGCTGACTCTGGACAAGGGTATTTATACAGCAGCACTAGGCGGAGCCAAGGGTGGAGCCCTGTACAAGCTCCTGAGCATTCCCAGAGCTACTCCCCCTAGTGGTCGGATAACGCTACTGCGCTTACAAAGACATAGTGTGAATTATCATGTTACATTCACCACACTCTCTCCCTCTTTCTCTCTCTGTGTCTCCCTCTCCCACTCTCTGTCTCTCCCTCTCTTTGTCTCTCTCCCCCCTCTCTGCCTCTTTCTATGTCTGCCTCTCTCTATCACTGTCTCTCTCTCTCCCCGTCTCTCTCTGTCTGTCTCTCTCTCTGCCTCTCTCTCGCTGTCTCGTTCTCTTTGTCTCTCCTCCCTCTCTATCTCCCCCTCTCTCTGCTGTGCTCTCTATCTCTCTCCCTCCTCTGCCTCTTTCTGTCTCCGTCCCTCTCTATGTCTGTTTCTCTCTCTGTCCCTCTCTTTTCCTCTGTCTTTCTTTGTCTCTCTCCCTCTCTCTCTAGCTTTGTCCCTCTCTCTGTCTCTCTCCTCCCCTCTCTTTGTCCCCCTCTACCTTTGTCTCTCTTCCCCCACTCTCTGTCTGTCTCTCTCCCTCTCTCCCTGTCTTATCTCCTCCTCTCTCTGCATCTCTCTCTATCTTTGTTGCTCTCCCCCCCCGTCTCTCTCGCTCTCTCTCTTTGTCTCTCTCGACCGCACTCTCAGTCTCTCTCTCTCTCTGTGTCTCTCTTGACCTCTCTCTCTATCTCACTCCCTCTCTCTGCCTGTCTCTCTCTCTCTCTCTCTCTCTGGCTCCCTCTCTCTGTCTCCCTCTCCCTCTCTCTGTCTATCTCCCCCTCTTTTTGCCTCGCTCTCTATATCTCTCCCTCCCCTGCCTCTTTCTGTCTCTGTCTCTCTCTCTCTGTCTCTCTCTCTCCGTCTCTCTCTGTCTCTCTCTCTCTGTCTCTCTGTCCTCTCTTTGTCTCACTCCCCCTCTCTCTATCTTTCTCCCTCTCTGTCTCTCTCCCTCTCTCTTTATCTTAGCTCCCCCTCTTTCTGCCTGTCTCTCTATCTCTGTCTCTGTCTCTCTCCCTGACTCTCTCTTTCTCTTTGTCTCTCTTGACCACACTCTCTCTGTCTCTGTGTGTCTCTCTCTCTCTTACTCTCTGATGCACGATCAATTACGACGAGACAAGAGTTGAATACAACTGAGGCTTTATTACACACATGCCAAATTTCAGGGTTAGACTTTGGAGGTTGCATTGGAAGTCCAGGCCGAGTAGCAAAGCAGCGCAGAGGTTGGGGAGGAAGTCGAGCCGGAAGTCGCTGAATTCCACGCCCTGGATGGTGATGGTGGCGATGCAGTACCCCCGGACCTCCACGGAGTGGGATCCGGAGGCCAGGGAGATTTTATGGTTAATGGGGTTTACCGCAAGGGAGCAGCGCCTTACCGTATCGGGGTGGATGAAGCTCTCAGTGCTCCCGGAGTCAAGAAGGAGGGAAACCTTGTGCCCATCGACCTTTACTGTCGTCGACGCGGTCGCGAGGTTGTGCGGTCAGGACTGGTCGATCGTGATGGAGGCGAGGCCTGGCTGGTGTTGGAAGGCCCCTGGCTGGTCGGCGGCGGTTGTAGGCAATGAGCGGCCCGATGAGGTGCCCGACGAGCAGGGGTCCTGAGGCAGGGAAGATGGCGGCGCCCAAGGGGCGCACGTGGCGTTAAAGATGGCGGAGCCCACGGGGCGCACGAGGCCTGATGGGGGCGATGAAGCGGGCCTGGAACACAGCATGAAAATGTCCTTTCTTCCTGCAGGCCTGGCAGAGCAGGCTCTACGCCGGGCAGCGCTACCGGGGGTGTTTTGTCTGTCTGCAGAAGTAGCACTTAGGTCCCCCCCGGGGCTGGTTGGCTTCCGCGCGGCGCAGGCTTGAGGTTGGCTTGGGGCGGTCGCTGGTGGGGTCCACGATGGGGTATTCGCTGGTGGGGTCCACGATGGGGTATTCGCTGGTGGGGTCCACGATGGGGTATTCGCTGGTGGGGTCCACGATGGGGTATTCGCTGGTGGGGTCCACGATGGGGTATTCGCTGGTGGGGTCCACGATGGGGTATTCGCTGGTGGGGTCCATGATGTCCAGGAGGGGAGCGCCGTGCGGCCGGGGGCGTCGCTTGTACATTATGGGAGGCGACCGTTAGTGAGATTGCGAGCTTCTTGGTCGCCGCGAGGTCGAGGGGAGCCCCTTCTAAGAGGCGCTGGTGGATGCACGCCGACCCTATGCCCGTAACGAAAGCCTCCCTAATTCGGAGTTCGGAATGTTCAGCGGCCGAAACGGCCTGACAATCGCAGTCCCTCGCCAGGGCGTGCAGGGCACGCCAGAAACCTTCCACAGACTCCCCGGGGTGTTGATGCCGCGTGGACAGGAGGTGCCTGGCGTAGATTTTGTTGGTCTGATGGGTGTAGTTCTCTTTCAGTAACACTATGGCCTCAGCATAGGTAGGCGCGCCCCGGATGACGGGAAAGATATCGGAGCTCAGCCGCGTGTCGAGGATCTGGAGTTTCTGTGCCTCTGAGGGTGGTTCTATCGCAGGTCCGATGTAGGTTTCAAAGCAAGCTAGCCAATGTGCGAAGGCCGACTTGGCGTTGTCTGCTTGAGGGTGCAGCTGTAGGCGATCCGGCTTGATGCGGAGATCCATTGTAAAATCTCTGCATAATAAATTGATGCACTATCAATTACGACGAGACGAGAGTAGAGAGTAATCGAGGCTTTATTAAGCAGAGATGTGTTGCCTCCTGCAGCTGCTGCCGAAATGGCTGCAGCTCGGTGAGCACACATATTTATACTCCGCCTACTGGGTGGAGCCAGCAGGCAGGGATCTACCCCCGTACCTGTAGTACAGGAGACCCACCGTATTAGACCTCATATGTGATATACATACAACAGTGGTGACGACCACACTCTCTCTCTCTCTCTTTGTCTCTCTCTCTCTCTTTGTCTTTATCCCTCTCTGTCTCTTCCTCTGTATCGCTTTCTGTGTCTCGGTCTGACTCTCTTTCTCTCTCCCCCTCTCTCTACCTCTCTCTGTCTTTGACTCTCTCTCTGTCTCGCTCTCCATATGTCTCTCTCTCTCTGTCTATTTCCCTCTTTCTGTCTCTCCCCTTCTCTGTCTCCCTCTCTCTTTCTCTCTCTCTCCCACTCTCTGTCTCTCTCTGTGTCTATCTCCCTCTCTCTCTCTGCCGTGCTCTTTATCTCCATCGTTCACCTCTCTCTCGCTGTCTCTCTCCCTCCCTCCTTCTCTCTATCTCTGTCTCTCTCCCCCTGTCTTCGCTCTCTCTCTCTCTCTCTCTCTCTCTCTCTCTCCCTCTTTGGTGGCGTGTGATCAGTGGGGTTCCACAGGGATCAGTGCTGGGACTGCTACTGCCTTGTACTGCAGCCCCATTCACAGACTGCACAGAAATAGATGGAAGGGAGACTTCCGGTTGCAGTGATGCGGAGCTAAGCCGCATGTTCGGCAGCTTCCGCTATTTTTGGTCTTTTGGGCTCTTTTAAGGGCCCGCAGCGATGCTGGTTGGACTTTTCCCCGGGTGGGAACACATCCACTGTGTTTATCTGCCGGTGGATGGACTGGACGAGGAGCGGAGCGGTAAAAAAATCGGCTTTGGAGCAGAGACAGGTGCGAGGCAGGAAAAACAAGATGGCGGCGGGCGGGGAACCGGCAGCGTGGCAGCAGTGGGCGCGGGAGCAGCAGAAGCTGCTCCATCACTGCTTCAGAGAGCTGAAGGCTGAGATCCTGGAGCCGTTTAAGGCCTCGCTGGACAAGCTCATGGCGACTCAGACGGCCCAGGGTGCGGAGATCCGAGAGCTACGGCAAAAGGCCTCGGAGAGCGAGGACGAACTCCTGGGCCTGGCAGTGAAGGTGGAGTCGCACGAGGCGCTTCACAAGAAATGGCTGGCAAGGATGGAGGAGATGGAGAACCGCTCCCGTCGGAAGAACCTGCGGATTCTGGGCCTCCCGGAGGGACTGGAAGGTTTGGATTTAGGGGCCTACGTGGTTGTGATGCTGAACTCGTTAATGAGCGCGGGGTCGTTCCAAGGACCCTTGGAGCTGGAGGGGGCCCATCGAGTGCTGTTGAGGAAGCCTAGGCCGAACGAGCCACCTAGGGCGGTGCTGGTCCGTTTTCACCGCTTTGTCGACCGTGAGTGTGAGCTGAGATGGGCGAAGAAGGAAAGGAGCAGCAGGTGGGAGAATGCAGAGATCAGGATCTATCGGGACTGGAGCGCGGAGGTGGCGAAGAGAAGGGCTGGTTTCAATCGGGCGAAGGGAGTACTTCACAGGAAGGGGGTGAAGTTTGGCCTGCTACAGCCGGCTCGCCTCTGGGTCACTTACAAGGACCGCCAGCTCTACTTTGACTCTCCGGAGGAGGCCTGGGCCTTTGTCCAGGCAGAGAAGCTGGACTCGAACTGAGGACTGGGGGGCTGGGGAATGATGTACATAGTCCGGAGGCTCTGCCCTCCTTGGTATCCTTTCGTTTTTATTGGCTGTGTTTCATGTTGCCTTTTTGCTGTTCTGCTTTTTCGCTTTTTGGGCCTGTTATTTATTTGTTTGGGTACTTTTTCGTTTTTTCACTGGTGGAGGGTTGGGGAGCTGTTCGCGGTCCCGCTGAGTCATGTGCCCGTCTTCTTCCCGCGTGTTGGGTCGGGGGGGCGGGGATTTGGGATGGAAGCGCGGGTTTCCTTCCCGCGCTGGAGGAGGAGGGGGCGGGGCCGGCACTGGGAGGGGGGAATGGTGGTTGCGTCGCGTCAGGGGGAGGTGGGGGGGGGGGGGGGGTCGTCGGGATGGCGGGAGCAGCAGCAGTCGGCTGACTTACGGAAGTACAATGGTAGGGGTTACGCAGCTAGGGGGGGCCCTAGCTTGGGGGAGGGTTCGGGGGGGGAAGTGGGGGGGGTACCGGGTTGCTGCTGCAGGGGCCGTAGGGGAACGGCTGGTGAAGGGGGAGGTTGGGGGGGATCTGCCGCCGTGGGGAACGGGCCTGGGGGGTTCTCCGGGCACGTGGTGAGCCGAGGGAGAGCTATGGCTGACCGGGGCAGAGGGAGGGGGAAGACCCCCCAGATTCGGCTGGTCACATGGAACGTGAGGGGGCCGAATGGACCGGTGAAGCGGTCCCGGGTCTTGGCGCACCTGAAGGAGCTGGGAGCGGACGTGGCTGTGCTCCAGGAGACGCACCTTAAGGTGGCGGATCAGGTGAGGCTGAGGAGAGGCTGGGTGGGGCAGGTGTTTCACTCGGGGATAGATGCGAAGAATCGAGGGGTGGCGATCTTAGTTGGCAAGAGCTTGTTGTTTGTTGGGTCGAGTGTGGTGGCGAACAGCGCAGGTAGGTACGGAATGGTGAGTGGTAGACTCCAGGGGGAGCGGGTGGTTCTGGTCAATGTGTACGCCCCCCAACTGGGACGATGTGGGCTTCATGCGGCGAATGCTGAGCCGGATCCCGGACCTGGAGACGGGGGTTTGATCTTGGGAGGGGTATTTAATACGGTGCTGGATCCGGCTCTGGATCGTTCGGTCTAGGACGGGTAAGAGGCCGGCGGCGGCCTCGGTGCTGAGGGGGTTCATGGATCAGATGGGAGGGGTAGACCCTTGGAGGTTTTTGAAGCCGGGGGGTAGGGAGTTCTCCTTTTTCTCCAATGTCCACAAGGCTTATTCCCGGATTGACTTTTTTGTTCTCAGCAGGGCGCTGATCCCGAGAGTGATGGGGGCGGAGTATTCGGCGATAGCCATATCTGACCATGCTCCGCATTCGGTGGACCGGGAGCTGGGGGAGGGGAAGGATCAGCACCCGCTATGGAGGTTGGATGTGGGGCTTCTGGCAGAGGAGGAAGTATGTGGCCGGGTCCGTAGGGGTATAGAGGGGTATTTGGAAGCCAACGATAACGGGGAGGTGCAAGTTGGGGTGGTTTGGGAAGCGCTGATGGCAGTGGTTAGAGGGGAGCTGATATCCATTCGGGCCCACAGGGAGAGGGGGGAGAGGGTTGAGAGGGAGCGGATGGTGGAGGAAATGGTCAGGGTGGATAGGAGGTATGTGGATGTTCCGGAGGGGCTTTTGAGGAAGCGTCGCAGTCTCCAAGCGGAGTTTGATATACTGACCACCCGGAAGGCGGAGGCGCAGTGGAGGAGGGCGCAGGGGGCGGTATATGAGTACGGGGAGAAGGCAAGTCGGATTCTGGCCCACCAGCTCCGGAAGCGGGAGGCAGCGAGAGAGATAGGGGGAGTCACTGAGGCAGGAGGGAACCTGGTGTGGAGTGGTAGGGACATTAATCGGGTGTTCAGATCCTTTTACGAGGGGCTGCACCGGGTGGTGCCCCCTAGGGAGGTGGGCGGGATGGACCGCTTTCTGGATAGGCTGGAGTTCCCAAGAGTAGAGGATGAGCGGGTGGAGAGTCTGGAAGCCCCAATCGAGTTGGAGGAGCTGATGGAGGCGCTGGGGAGCATGCAGACAGGGAAAGCACCGGGACCTGACGGGGTCCCAGTGGACTTTTATAAGAAGTTTTCAGACCTGCTGGGCCCGCTGCTTGTGAGGACCCTGAATGAGGCGAGGGAGGGGGGGGGGGGCTCTGCCCCCGACGATGTCTAGAGCAATAATCTCACTGATCCTGAAGCGGGATAAGGACCCCATCCAGTGTGGGTCTTACAGGCCGATTTCGCTCCTCAACGTGGACGCAAAGTTGTTGGCTAAGGTACTGTCCAGGAGGGTGGAAAATGTATTTCCGATGGTTATCCATGAGGACCAAACGGGGTTTGTGAAGGGGAGGCAGCTGAATGTCAATGTACGGCGGCTTCTTAATGTTATGATGATGGTGTCGGTGGTGGGGAGGCGGAAATAGTAGCATCGATGGATGCGGAGAAAGCTTTTGACAGGGTGGAGTGGAGCGACCTGTGGGAGGTGTTGCGGAGGTTTGGGTTTGGTGAGGGGTTCATCAGCTGGGTGAGGCTGCTGTACAGCTCCCCGGTGGCGAGTGTGGTGACGAATGGGAGGATGTCGGAGGACTTTCGGCTTTCCCGGGGGACGAGGCAGGGGTGCCCCTTGTCTCCCCTGCTCTTCGCGTTAGCGATTGAGCCCTTGGCCATGGCGCTGAGGGACACGAAGAACTGGAGGGGGGTTGTGCGGGGGGGGGGGGGTTTCGCTGTACTCAGATGATTTACTGTTGTATATCGCGGATTCGGCGGTGGGGGGGGGGGGGGGGGGGGGGGGGGGATGCCAGAGGTGTTGAAGATACTTGGGGAGTTTGGGGATTTTTCGGGCTATAAGCTCAACGTGGGGAAGAGCGAGCTGTTTGTGCTGCACCTGGGGGACCAGGAGAGGGAGATAGGAGAGCTCCCGTTGAAGAGGGCGGAGAGGAGCTTTAGATATCTTGGGGTTCAGATAGCTAGGAGCTGGGGGGGCCCTGCACAGGCTAAACTTTTCGAGGCTGGTGGAACAGATGGAGGAGGAGTTCAGGAGGTGGGACACGCTGCCACTCACTTTGGCGGGTAGGGTCCAGTCAGTTAAGATGACGGTGCTCCCGAGGTTTTTGTTTCTTTTCCAGTGCCTCCCCATATTGATTCCGAAGGCTTTTTTTAAGAGGGTCAATAAGAGCATTCTGGGGTTCGTGTGGGCGCGGAAGGCCCTGAGAGTGAGGAGGGTATTCCTGGAGCGAGGCAGGGAGGTAGGCGGTTTGGCGTTGCCCAACTTGTGTGGGTATTACTGGGCTGCGAATGTGGCAATGATTCGTAGGTGGGTGATGGAGGGGGATGGTGCCGCATGGAAGAGTTTGGAGGTGGCGTCCTGTGTGGGTACGAGTTTGGGGGCATTGGTGATGGCCCCCCTTCCACTCCCCCCGGCACGATATTCCACGAGTCCGGTAGTGGTGGCGTCCCTCAAAATCTGGGGGCAGTGGAGGCGGCATAGGGGGGAAGTGAAGGCCTCAGTGTGGGCCCCGTTACGGGGCAATCACCGGTTTGCACCAGGGAGAATAGATGGTGGGTTTTTGAGTTGGCACAGGGCAGGTATCAGGCGGATGGGGGACCTTTTCCTCGATGGGAAGTTTGCGACTTTAGAGGCTGATGAACCATCAATCGAATGCGAGACGAGTTGCTGTACAAAAGTTAGGCTTTAATAAGCTAGAAGTTAGCCCTGCGGTCAACTACAGTAAATGGACGACCGCCGGGCGTTCTGGGTATTTATACCTCGCTCTGGAGGCGGGGTTAACTCAGCCTCTCGACCAATCGGAGAGTCGTCACATGACTGGTGTCAACCAATCGGTCGAGAGGCACATGACCGATAGGGCCAATGGTAAGCCGGTGTTCTGCACCAATGGCAGACAGCTATGCAAATCATACCACCACAGAGGCGTTGGAGGGGAAGTGGGGCCTCCCCCCGGGAATGCTTTCAGGTATATGCAGATTCGGCTGTTTGTTAAGCGGCAGGTGGCGGAGTTCCCGCTACTGCCGCCTAGGGGGGTGCAGGATAGGGTGCTCTCGGGGATGTGGGTCGGTGAGGGTAGGATCTCGGCAATTTATCAGGTGATGCAGGAGGGGGAGGAGGCCTCGGAGGAGGAGCTGAAAGCGAAGTGGGAGGAGGAGCTGGGGAGGAGATCGACGATGGGACGTGGGCGGATGCCCTGGGGAGGGTGAACTCGCCCTCTTCTTACGCACGGCTCAGTTTAATTCAGCTGAAGGTGCTGCATGACTGGGGCCAGGCTGAGCCGGTTCTTTGGGGGGGGAGGACAGGTGTGGGAGGTGTTCGGGAGGCCCAGCGAACCACACCCACATGTTTTGGGCATGGGCGTTAGAGGGGTTCTGGAAGGGGGTGGCGGGGACTTTGTCCAAGGTGGTCGGTTCCAGGGTGGAGCCGGGCTGGGGGCTCGCGATCTTTGGGGTGGCATCGGAGCCGGGAGTGCAGGAAGCGAGAGAGGCCGGTACCCTGGCCTTTGTGTCTCTAGTAGCCCGGCGTAGGATTCTCTTACAGTGGAGGGACGCGAAGCCCCCGAGCCTGGAGGCCTGGATCAATGACATGGCCGGGTTCATCAGGCTGGAGTAGGTTAAGTTTGCCCTGAGGGGGTCGGTACAAGGGTTCTTCCGGCGGTGGCAGCCCTTTCTCGATTTCATGGCGGAGGGTTAGAGGGTGGTCAATCTCAGCAGCAACCCGGGGGGGGGGTCAGTCTCAGCAGCAACCCGGGGGGGGGGGTCAGTCTCAGCAGCAACCAGGGGGGGTGGGGGGGGGGGGGGGGGAGGGTAAGGGGTCGGGGTCTGTTAAGGGGGTTTGTTTTTTGCGACCGTGTGTTTGCTATTTTTTTCTTTCTTGTATTGTTATTAATTTATCACTTTGTATTGGGGGGGGGGGATTTCTCTTTCTGTTTCTGTTTAGTTTTGCACCTTGTTTACTTTAACTGTTGGGAGAAAATTTGTTGTTGAAAAATTTGAATAAAAATTATTTAAAAAAAAAAGAAATAGATGGAAGGCAAGTTGTGAGAGGGTCACAAACAGTTTGCAAAGAGATATGAACAGGTGAAGGAAGTGGGCAAAATACTGGCAGAGTAATGTGTGGGAAAATGTGAAGTTGTCCAGTTTGGAAGGGAGAACAAAAGAACAGAGGGCGGGATTCTCCCCACCGGAGAAACGC
>NC_052165.1:94460066-94517445 GCF_902713615.1 Scyliorhinus canicula | reverse complement strand
CCCCCCCTCTATCTCTCTCTCTCAGGGAGATATCTGTACACTGACTGGTGTCTCTCAGTCCCCTGTCTCTCAGGGAGATATCTGTACACTGACTGGTGTCTCTCAGTCCCCTCTCTCAGGGAGATATCTGTACACTGACTGGTGTCTCTCAGTCCCCTCTCTCTCTCAGGGAGATATCTGTACACTGACTGGTGTCTCTCAGTCCCCTCTCTCTCAGGGAGATATCTGTACACTGACTGGTGTCTCTCAGTCCCCTCTCTCTCTCTGGGAGATATCTGTACACTGACTGGTGTCTCTCAGTCCCCCCTCTCTCAGGGAGATATCTGTACACTGACTGGTGTCTCTCAGTCCCCCCTCTCTCTCTCAGGGAGATATATGTACACTGACTGGTGTCTCTCAGTCCCCTCTCTCTCTCAGGGAGATATCTGTACACTGACTGGTGTCTCTCAGTCCCCTCTCTCTCAGGGAGATATCTGTACACTGACTGGTGTCTCTCAGTCCCCTCTCTCAGGGAGATATCTGTACACTGACTGGTGTCTCTCAGTCCCCTCTCTCTCTCAGGGAGATATCTGTACACTGACTGGTGTCTCTCAGTCCCCCCCCCCCCCCCCCCCCCCTCTCTCTCTCAGGGAGATATCTGTACACTGACTGGTGTCTCTCAGTCCCCTCTCTGTCTCAAGGAGATATCTGTACACTGACTGGTGTCTCTCAGTCCCCTCTCTCAGGGAGATATCTGTACACTGACTGGGGTCTCTAAGTCCCCTCTCTCGCAGGGATATATCTGTACACTGACTGGTGTCTCTCAGTCCCCACTCTCTCTCAGGGAGATATCTGTACACTGACTGGTGCCCTTGTCCCCTCTCTCTCTCAGGGAGATATCTGTACACTGACTGGTGTCTCTCAGTCCCCTCTCTCACCCTCAGGGAGATATCTGTACACTGACTGGTGTCTCTCAGTCCCCTCTCTCACTCTCAGGGAGATATCTGTACACTGACTGGTGTCTCTCAGTCCCCCCTCTCTCAGGGAGATATCTGTACACTGACTGGTGTCTCTCAGTCCCCCCTCTCTCTCTCAGGGAGATATATGTACACTGACTGGTGTCTCTCAGTCCCCTCTCTCTCTCAGGGAGATATCTGTACACTGACTGGTGTCTCTCAGTCCCCTCTCTCTCTCAGGGAGATATCTGTACACTGACTGGTGTCTCTCAGTCCCCTCTCTCAGGGAGATATCTGTACACTGACTGGTGTCTCTCAGTCCCCTCTCTCAGGGAGATATCTGTACACTGACTGGTGTCTCTCAGTCCCCCCCCCCCCTCTCTCTCAGTGAGATATCTGTACACTGACTGGTGTCTCTCAGTCCCCTCTCTCTCAGGGAGATATCTGTACACTGACTGGTGTCTCTCAGTCCCCTCTCTGTCTCAAGGAGATATCTGTACACTGACTGGTGTCTCTCAGTCCCCTCTCTCAGGGAGATATCTGTACACTGACTGGTGTCTCTCAGTCCCCTCTCTCTCAGGGAGATATCTGTACACTGACTGGTGTCTCTTAGTCCCCTCTCTCTCAGGGAGATATCTGTAAACTGAACAGTGAGGCAGGGTAAGTAGAGTGAGTACATACGTTCGACTGCGGTCCTTAGCTCCGATGCGGGTCATGCTCTGGATGCACTCTGCTCGATAATTCTCATAGTGAACCTCCTGGGTCACATCCTTCAAGTCTTGCATGTGAGTCTGGATCAGCATATTCCTGAGCTTCACAAAGTCGCAGTGTGTGGGATCTTCAACTGGCAAAACGGACACAGGGAATGAATAAAAGCAGGGATCAACTTTCCCCGCTCTACTCACAGAGCAGAATCCACTCATCAAAGCACCACGGAGGAGGAAGCTGGGATCACTGTAGTCCAGACCTACTGTGGGCAGAGTGCAAACCACTCCAGGATCCACTCTGTAATCCACGCTGATCATCAGGATCCACTCTGTAATCCACACTGATCAGCAGGATCCACTCTGTAATCCACACTGATCAGCAGGATCCACTCTGTAATCCACACTGATCATCAGGATCCACTCTGTAATCCACACTGATCATCAGGATCCACTCTGTAATCCACACTGATCATCAGGATCCACTCTGTAATCCACACTGATCATCAGGATCCACTCTGTAATCCACACTGATCAGCAGGATCCACTCTGTAATCCACGCTGATCATCAGGATCCACTCTGTAATCCACACTGATCATCAGGATCTACTCTGTAATCCACACTGATCAGCAGGATCCACTCTGTAATCCACACTGATCAGCAGGATCCACTCTGTAATCCACGCTGATCATCAGGATCCACTCTGTAATCCACACTGATCATCAGGATCCATTCTGTAATCCACGCTGATCATCAGGATCCACTCTGTAATCCACACAGATCAGCAGGATCAACTCTGTAATCCACACGGATCAGCAGGATCAACTCTGTAATGCACACTGATCACCAGGAGCAGGATCCATTCTGTAATCCACACTGATCAGCAGGATCCATTCTGTAATCCACGCTGATCAGCAGGATCCACTCTGTAATCCACAGTGATCATCATGATCCACTCTGTAATCCACACTGATCATCAGGATCCACTCTGTAATGCACACTGATCACCAGGAGCAGGATCCACTCTTTAATCCACTCTGATCATCAGGATCCACTCTGTAATCCACACTGATCATCAGGATTCACTCTGTAATCCACAGTGATCATCATGATCCACTCTGTAATCCACACTGATCATCAGGATCCACTCTGTAATCCACACTGATCATCAGGATCCACTCTGTAATCCACACTGATCAGCAGGATCCACTCTGTAATGCACACTGATCATCAGGATCCACTCTAATCCACACTGATCACCAGGAGCAGGATCCATTCTGTAATCCACACTGATCATCAGGATCCACTCTGTAATCCACACTGATCAGCAGGATCCACTCTGTAATCCACACTGATCAGCAGGATCCACTCTGTAATGCACACTGATCACCAGGAGCAGGATCCACTCTTTAATCCACTCTGATCATCAGGATCCACTCTGTAATCCACACTGATCATCAGGATTCACTCTGTAATCCACACTGATCATCAGGATCCACTCTGTAATCCACACTGATCATCAGGATCCACTCTGTAATCCACACTGATCATCAGGATCCACTCTGTAATCCACACTGATCAGCAGGATCCACTCTGTAATGCACACTGATCATCAGGATCCACTCTAATCCACACTGATCACCAGGAGCAGGATCCATTCTGTAATCCACGCTGATCATCAGGATCCACTCTGTAATCCACACGGATCAGCAGGATCAACTCTGTAATCCATACTGATCAGCAGGAGCCACTCTGTAATGCACATTGATCACCAGGATCCACTATGTAATCCACTCTTATCACCAGGACCCATTCTGTAATCCACACTGATCACAAGGATCCACTCTGTAATCCACACTGATCACCAGGATCCATACTGTAAACCACACTGATCACCAGGATCCACACTGATCACCAGGATCCACTCTGATCATCAGGATCCACCCTGTAATCTGCACTGATCATCGGGATCCACTCTGTAATCCACACTGATCACCATGATCCACTCTGTAATACACACTGGTCACCATGATCCACTCTGTAATACACACTGATCAGCAGGATCCACTCTGTAATCCATACTGATTACCAGGAGCAGGACCCACTCTGTAATACATACTGATCACCAGGATCCACTCTGTAATCCATACTGATCACCAGGAGCAGGACCCACTCTGTAATCCACACTGATCAGCAGGATCCACTCTGTAATCCACACTGATCATCAGGATCCACTCTGTAATCCACACTGATCATCAGGATCTACTCTGTAATCCACACTGATCAGCAGGATCCACTCTGTAATCCACACTGATCAGCAGGATCCACTCTGTAATCCACGCTGATCATCAGGATCCACTCTGTAATCCACACTGATCATCAGGATCCACTCTGTAATCCACACTGATCAGCAGGATCCACTCTGTAATCCACACTGATCAGCAGGATCCACTCTGTAATCCACACTGATCAGCAGGATCCACTCTGTAATCCACACTGATCAGCAGGATCCACTCTGTAATCCACACTGATCACCAGGAGCAGGATCCACTCTTTAATCCACTCTGATCATCAGGATCCACTCTGTAATCCACACTGATCATCAGGATTCACTCTGTAATCCACAGTGATCATCAGGATCCACTCTGTAATCCACACTGATCATCAGGATCCACTCTGTAATGCACACTGATCACCAGGAGCAGGATCCACTCTTTAATCCACTCTGATCATCAGGATCCACTCTGTAATCCACACTGATCATCAGGATTCACTCTGTAATCCACAGTGATCATCATGATCCACTCTGTAATCCACACTGATCATCAGGATCCACTCTGTAATCCACACTGATCATCAGGATCCACTCTGTAATCCACACTGATCAGCAGGATCCACTCTGTAATGCACACTGATCATCAGGATCCACTCTAATCCACACTGATCACCAGGAGCAGGATCCATTCTGTAATCCACGCTGATCATCAGGATCCACTCTGTAATCCACACTGATCAGCAGGATCCACTCTGTAATCCACACTGATCAGCAGGATCCACTCTGTAATGCACACTGATCACCAGGAGCAGGATCCACTCTTTAATCCACTCTGATCATCAGGATCCACTCTGTAATCCACACTGATCATCAGGATTCACTCTGTAATCCACACTGATCATCAGGATCCACTCTGTAATCCACACTGATCATCAGGATCCACTCTGTAATCCACACTGATCATCAGGATCCACTCTGTAATCCACACTGATCAGCAGGATCCACTCTGTAATGCACACTGATCATCAGGATCCACTCTAATCCACACTGATCACCAGGAGCAGGATCCATTCTGTAATCCACGCTGATCATCAGGATCCACTCTGTAATCCACACGGATCAGCAGGATCAACTCTGTAATCCACACGGATCAGCAGGATCAACTCTGTAATGCACACTGATCACCAGGAGCAGGATCCATTCTGTAATCCACACTGATCAGCAGGATCCATTCTGTAATCCACGCTGATCATCAGGATCCACTCTGTAATCCACACGGATCAGCAGGATCAACTCTGTAATCCATACTGATCAGCAGGAGCCACTCTGTAATGCACATTGATCACCAGGATCCACTATGTAATCCACTCTTATCACCAGGACCCATTCTGTAATCCACACTGATCACAAGGATCCACTCTGTAATCCACACTGATCACCAGGATCCATACTGTAAACCACACTGATCACCAGGATCCACACTGATCACCAGGATCCACTCTGATCATCAGGATCCACCCTGTAATCTGCACTGATCATCGGGATCCACTCTGTAATCCACACTGATCACCATGATCCACTCTGTAATACACACTGATCACCATGATCCACTCTGTAATACACACTGATCAGCAGGATCCACTCTGTAATCCATACTGATCACCAGGATCCACTCTAATCCACACTGATCACCAGGAGCAGGATCAACTCTGTAATCTATACTCATCACCAGGATCCACTCTGTAATCTACACTGATCACCAGGAGCAGGATCAACTGTGTAATCCACATTGGTCACCAGGATCAACTCTGTAATCCACACTGATCATCAGGATCCACTCTGTAATCTACACTGATCTCCAGGATCAACTCTGGAATCCACTCTGATCACCAGGATCCACACTGTAAACCACACTGATCACCAGGATCCACACTGTAAACCACACTGATCACCAGGATCCACTCTGATCATCAGGATCCACCCTGTAATCCACACTGATCATCAGGATCCACTCTGTAATCCACAGTGATCACCAGGATCCATTCTGTAATACAAACTGATCAGGATCCACTCTGTAATCCATACTGATCACCAAGAGCAGGATCCACTCTGTAATCCATACTGATCACCAGGAGCAGGATCCACTCTGTAATCCATACTGATCACCAGGATCCACTCTGTAATCTACACTGATCACCAGGAGCAGGATCAACTGTGTAATCTTGTGACAATAAGCGATTTTCATTTCATCATCAGGATCCACTCTGTAATCCACTCTGAACACCAGGATCCACACTGATCACCAGAATCCACTCTGCAATCCACACTGATCACCAGCATGCCGCTGTGCAGAGAGACCTGGGTGTGCTAGTGCATGAGTCACAGAAAGTTGGTTTACAAGTGCAACGGATGATTAAGAAGGCAAATGGAATTTTGTCCTTCACTGCTAGAGGGATGGAGTTTAAGACTAGGGAGGTTATGTTGCAATTGTATAAGGTGTTAGTGAGGCCACACCTGGAGTATTGTGTTCAGTTTTGGTCTCCTTACTTGAGAAAGGACGTACTGGCGCTGGAGGGTGTGCAGAGGAGATTCACTAGGTTAATCCCAGAGCTGAAGGGGTTGGATTATGAGGAGAGGTTGAGTAGACTGGGACTGTACTTGTTGGAATTTAGAAGGATGAGGGGGGATCTTATAGAAACATTTAACATTATGAAGGGAATAGATAGGATAGATGCAGGCAGGTTGTTTCCACTGGCGGGTGAAAGCAGAACTAGGGGCCATAGCCTCAAAATAAGGGGAAGTAGATTTAGGACTGAGTTTAGGAGGAACTTCTTCACCAAAGGGTTGTGAATCTATGGAATTCCTTGCCCAGTGAAGCAGATGAGGCTCCTTCATTACATGTTTTTAAGGTAAAGATAGATAGTTTTTTGAAGAATAAAGGGATTAAGGGTTATGGTGTTCGGGCCGGCAAGTGAAGCTGAGTCCACAAATGATCAGCCATGATCTCATTGAATGGCGGAGCAGGCACGAGGGGCCAGATGGCCGACTCCTGCTCCTAGTTCTGATGTTCTTATGTAATCCACACTGATCACCAGGATCCACTCAGTAACCCACACTGATCACAAGGATCCACTCTGATCACGATGATCCACTCTGTAATCCACACTGATCACCAGGATCCACTCTAATCCACACTGATCACTAGGATCCACTCTGTAATCCACTCTGATCACCAAGATCCACTCTGTAATCCATCCTAATCACCAAGATCCACTCTAATCCACACTGATCATCAGGACCAACTCTGTAATCCACACTGATCATCAGGATCCACTCTGTAATCCACCCTAATCACCAGGATCCACTGTAATCCACACTGATCACCAGGATCCACTCTGTAATCCACACTGATCACCAGGAGCAGGATCCACTCTGTAATCCACACTGATCACCAGGATCCACTCTGTAATCCACTCTGATAACCAGGATCCACTCTGTAATCCACACTGATCAGCAGGATCCACTCTGTAATCAACTCTGATAACCAGGATCCACTCTGTAATCCACTTTAATCACCAGGATCCACTCTGCAATCCACTCTGGTCACCAGGATCCACTCTGTAATCCACACGGATCACCACGATCCACTGTAATCCACACAGATCACCAGGATCCACTCTGTAATCCACTCTGATCACCGGGATCCACTGCAATCCACACTGATCACCATAATCCACTCTAATCCACTCTGATCACCAGGTTCCACTCTACAATCCACACTAATCAGCAGGATCCACTCTGTGATCCACACTGATCACCAGGATCCACTCTGTAATCCACACTCCTCTATCTGGGAATCCATTCAGCAAGCTGTGCTGATCACTGGAGTCACTCAAATGGACTTGATTCAGAATCTAGTGGTTCAGACTCAGACTGAACCCTGTGCCACAGCCCCCCCCCCCCCCCCCCCACTGCCAAATCCCACCCACCACCAGTCTCCCCATCTCCCCCCATGTCCAGACTGTCCCCACCCCAGATCACGGTAAGGTACATACCCTCCACCACACCCCAGGGGTACAGACGGCCTCGCACCTCCTTGCCCTTGCTTTCGATCAGGGTGTTGCTGCCAATCACAGCAAACGGGATACTGTTCTACAACAGAACACAGTCAGAATGGCAGGGTCAGAGATAGGACAGAAACCAGCGACAATCCCCTTAGCCCACCCTCCCTCACACTCCTGTATCTGGGAAGGTCTCTCTCTCTCTCTCTCTCACACTCACTCCTGTATCTGGGGAGGTCTCTCTAACCCTCTCTCTCTCTCTCTCACACTCCTGTATGTGGGGAGGTATCTCTAACCCTCTCTCTCTCTGACACACTCTTCTATCTGGGGAGGTCTCTCTAACCCTCTCTCTCTCTCTCTCTCTCGCACACACTCCTGTACCTGGGGAAGTGTCTCTAACTCTCTCTCTCTCTCTCACACACACTCCTGTATCTGGGGAGATCTCTCTAACCCTCTCTCCCTCTCTCACACACAAACTCTTGTATCTGGGGAGGTCTCTCCAACCCGCTCTCTCTCTCTCTCTCACACATTCCTGTATCTGGGGAGGTCTCTCTAACCCTCTCTCTCTCTCTCTCACACACTCCTGGATCTGGGGAGGTCTCTCTAACCCTCTCTCTCTCTCTCTCTCTCTCTCTCACACACACTCCTGTATCTGGGGAGGTCTCTCTAACCCTCTCTCTCTCTCTCTCTCACACACACACCCTCCTGTATCTGGGGAGGTCTCTCTCTCTCTCTCTCTCTCACACACTCCTGTATCTGGGGAGGTCTCTCTAACCCTCTCTCTCTCTCACACACACTCCTGTATCTGGGGAGGTCTCTCTAACCCTCTCTCCCTCTCTCACACACAAACTCTTGTATCTGGGGAGGTCTCTCCAACCCGCTCTCTCTCTCTCTCACACATTCCTGTATCTGGGGAGGTCTCTCTAACCCTCTCTCCCTCTCTCTCTCACACACACACTCCTGTATCTGGGGAGGTCTCTCCAACCCCCTCTCTCTCTCTCTCTCATACACACCCCTGTATCTGGGGAGGTCTCTCTAACCCTCTCTCTCTCTCTCTCTCACACACACACACACTCCTGAATCTGGGGAGGTCTCTCTAACCCTCTCTCTCTCTCTCTCTCTCTCTCACACACTCCTGTATCTGGGGAGGTCTCTCTCACTCTCTCTCACACACTCCTGTATCTGGGGAGGTCTCTCTCTCTCTCTCTCACACCTGTATCTGGGGAGGTCTCTCTAACCGTCTCTCTCTCTCTCTCACACACACTCCTGTATCTGGGGAGGTCTCTCTAACCGTCTCTCTCTCTCTCTCACACACACTCCTATATCTGGGGAGGTCTCTCTCTCTCTCTCTCTCTCTCACACACACATTCCTGTATCTGGGGAGATCTCTCTAACCCTCTCTCTCTCTCTCTCTCTCTCTCTCTCTCACACACACTCCTGTATCTGGGGAGGTCTCTCTAACCCTCTCTCTCTCTCTCTCTCACACACACTCCTGTATCTGGGGAGGTCTCTCTAACCGTCTCTCTCTCTCTCTCACACACACTCCTGTATCTGGGGAGGTCTCTCTCTCTCTCTCTCTCTCTCTCACACACACATTCCTGTATCTGGGGAGATCTCTCTAACCCTCTCTCTCTCTCTCTCTCACACACACTCCTGTATCTGGGGAGGTCTCTCTAACCCTCTCCCTCTCTCTCTCTCTCTCTCTCTCACACACACACTCCTGTATTTGGGGAGGTCTCTCCAACCCTCTCTCTCTCCCTCCCACTGACCCACCTTCAACTCGCCATACTGCTCCTTGAAATCTTCGTCCTCATCGGAGTCACAGTCTGGGAACTGGTAAACGCTAATCCCGTGGTCATCGATTTCCTGACGTATCTGTAGATTTGGCAGGGGAGAGTTTAAATGACGTGCCCCTCACCTGATAGTTCCATTCGCCCTTCCCGCCCACTTTGCCACCCCCTTCCCTGCGGTCTCCCGCCCCCCCCCCCCCCCCCCCC
Source organism: Scyliorhinus canicula (assembly GCF_902713615.1). NCBI lineage: Eukaryota > Metazoa > Chordata > Chondrichthyes > Carcharhiniformes > Scyliorhinidae > Scyliorhinus > Scyliorhinus canicula. The sequence continues at coordinate 94,507,472 of NC_052165.1, read as the reverse complement.
CCCCCCCTCAGCAGCAGCTTCCCCCCCCCCCCCGCGTCGATTCCTGCCGTACCCCAGCCATTGAACTGCAGGAGGCATCGCCAGGGCCCAGCCTGACTAGTCGGAGAGGGTGGGCCCTCTGCGTCCTGCCCCCCCAAAGCCCCACGCTGCTCCCTGCTCGCCCTTGTCATGATGTACATCCAGGTATATGATGGTGCACAGACAGACATTGATTGACACACAGGATGACCAATGAACACACAGAACACAGCAGACAATCACCAGACAGGACACGCCCACTATAAAGCCAGAGGGCACTAGGTTTCCCGCTCTCTCGGGATCCAGCCTCTGAGACAGTCAGAGCTCGTGAGCAGCAACCAGAACATACACCATGTGGGAGTCAGATAGTCTGGTCAGGTTAGCCTCGGGTCTCCAGTGAACTCAGCATAGTGTCAACCCACAGTTAAAGCATGTTTAATAGTTAAGAGTTCAATAAAATCGAGTTGCATTTCTCCAAGTGTTGGAAGCCTGTCTCTCTCACTGCTGCAGTAAACGCAGTCCTCGCAGACCCAGCTTACCCAACACATCATGGTACCAGTGCGTGATCTTAGAGTTTGACGGACCTACCTTGAGATAATCTGCCTTTGACCAGCGATCAGCCATCTGGTAAAATGGACAGCGTCCACCCTCCCCCCGCCGCTCCGCATCACCGGCAACCTCGCTGCCAACTGGAAGGTTTTCAAGCAGAAGTTCCAGCTGTACCTTGAAGCCACTGACCTCGAAGCCGCATCGGACGCATCGGATGCCAGGAAGATCGCTCTCTTCCTCTCTACAGCCGGGGACCACGCTATCCACATCTTCAACTCCCTCACCTTTGCTGAAGGTGAGGACAAAACAAAGTTTAAAACAGTCCTGCTGAAGTTCGACAGCCGCTGTGACATCAAGGTCAACGAGAGCTTTGTACGCTGTGTGTTCCAGCAGAGGCTTCAGGGTAAGGATGAACCTTTTCAGTCCTTCTTAACCCATCTCCGCATCTTCACGCAATCCTGTAACTACGGCTCCACTTCCAACTCCATGATCCGCGACCAGATAGTTTTCGGGGTCCACTCCGACTCCCTTCGCCAGCAGCTCCTTAAAGTTAAGCAGCTCACCCTTACCATCGCCATGGAGACCTGCGTCCTACACGAGCACGCTAACAACTGGTACTCCCATATCAGGGCGGCAGAGACGGTGCGGCAAGGCCTGAGTCTGGATGAGGGCGGCCATTTTGCGCGCTTTTCCTGGGCTCCTGCGCATGCACGCCACGACCAAGGGGATGCCGAGGCCGACGACCGAACTGCGCAGGTGCGAACATCGTTCAGCCGCGCAGGCGCGGTGGCGCATGGAGCGTCCTGACGTCGGCGCCATGACGTGCAACAACTGTGGCTCCGCCCATTTAATGTCCCGCGAAATCTCGACGCTGTCTCCAGTGTGGCAAGCTTGGCCACTACGCAGCCCTCTGCAGATCTGCAAGTGGTGTGCCACCCTTACGGTTAACAAGGCTCGCAAACGCTTCAAGCTGGACACCGGCGCTTCAGCGAACCTCATTTCAAAGTCTGACCTTGACACCATCCGCTTCAGGCCAAGCATTCTTCCACCGGCCTGCCAGCCCCTTGACTACAATGGCAATGCCATTGCTGCCAGTGGCTCATGCCATCTTGCGGTGTCCCATCGTTCTTCAAAAGCAACGCTGCGTTTTGAAATTGTTGGAACCAACAGAGCTTCCCTGCTCGGTGCTCGGGCCTGACAGAGCTTCCCTCCTCGGGCCTGACAGAGCTTCCCTGCTCGGTGCTCGGGCCTGACAGAGCTTCCCTGCTCGGTGCCCGGGCCTGACAGAGCTTCCCTGCTCGGTGCTCGGGCCTGACAGAGCTTCCCTGCTCGGTGCTCGGGCCTGACAGAGCTTCCCTGCTCGGTGCCCGGGCCTGACAGAGCTTCCCTGCTCGGTGCTCGGGCCTGACAGAGCTTCCCTGCTCGGTGCTCGGGCCTGACAGAGCTTCCCTGCTCGGTGCTCGGGCCTGACAGAGCTTCCCTGCTCGGGCCTGACAGAGCTTCCCTGCTGGATGCTCGGGCCTGACAGAGCTTCCCTGCTCGGTGCTCGGGCCTGACAGAGCTTCCCTGCTCGGTGCCCGGGCCTGACAGAGCTTCCCTGCTCGGGCCTGACAGAGCTTCCCTGCTCGGTGCTCGGGTCTGACAGAGCTTCCCTGCTCGGGCCTGACAGAGCTTCCCTGCTCGGGCCTGACAGAGCATCCCTGCTCGGTGCTCGGGCCTGACAGAGCTTCCCTGCTCGGTGCTCGGGCCTGACAGAGCTTCCCTGCTCGGTGCTCGGGCCTGACAGAGCTTCCCTGCTCGGTGCCCGGGCCTGACAGAGCTTCCCTGCTCGGTGCCCGGGCCTGACAGAGCTTCCCTGCTCGGTGCTCGGGCCTGACAGAGCTTCCCTGCTCGGTGCTCAGGCCTGACAGAGCTTCCCTGCTCGGTGCCCGGGCCTGACAGAGCTTCCCTGCTCGGTGCCCGGGCCTGACAGAGCTTCCCTGCTCGGTGCTCGGGCCTGCAAACCCCTGAACCTTGTGCAGAGGGTTCACACCATGTCGCCCGCAGAGGTAACAGCCTCGGCAGATGTCAACTTCCAAACCCAATTAGATGACATCACAGCGCAATACCACAGCGTCTTCGAAGGTACGGGCACACTCCCCTACCGATACAAGATGCTGCTGAAGCCGAATGCCACCCCTGAGGTTCACGCACCCCTTAAGGGCCGCCTCAAGCAGCAGCTGCAAGACCTCCAGGACCAGGGCATCATGTCAAAGGTCACGGAACCCACGGACTGGGTCAGCTCCATGGTTTGTGTCAAAAAGCTGTCAGGGGAACTTCGAATCTGTATCGGCCCAAAGATTTGAACCGTAACATCATGCGGGAACATTACCCAATACCTAAACGAGAAGAGCTAACCAGCGAGATGGCTCATGCCAAGTTTTTCACAAAGCTGGATGCCTCCAAGTGGTTTTGGCAAATACAGCTGGACGCGTCCAGTCGCAAGCTGTGCACATTCAATACCCCATTCGGTCGCTACTGCTACAACCGGACGCCCTTTGGCATGATCTCCGCCTCAGGGGTGTTCCACCGCATAATGGAGCAAATGAGGGAGGGCATCGAGGGGGTGCGAGTGTACGTTGATGACATCATTGTCTGGTCCACAACTCCTCAGGAGCACATCGATCGCCTCAAACGAGTGTTCCAGAGGATCCACGAGCATGGCCTCCGACTCAACAGAGCCAAATGCTCATTCGGTCAATCAGAAATCAAGTTCCTTGGCGACCACATTTCGCAGTTCATTGTGCAGCCAGATGCAGACAAGGTGTCGGCGATCAACGCCATGAAGACCCCGTAGGACAAGAAGGCGGTCCTCCGCTTCCTAGGGATGGTTAACTTCCTTGGGAAGTTTATCCCCAACCTTGCATCACACACCACAGCCCTCCGCAATCTCGTTAAAAAAACTACCGACTTCCAGTGGCTCCCCACTCATGAACAAGAGTGGCATGAGCTCAGGGCGAAACTCACCAAGGCCCCGGTGCTGGCGTTTTTAGACCCCGCCAAGGAGACGAAGATCTCCACCGACGCGAGCCAGGCTGGCATTGGGGCGGTGCTCCTCCAGCGGGATGACTCCTCCTCCTGGGCCCCAGTCGCATTTGCCTCCAGAGCCATGACACCCACTGAGCAACAATACGCTCAGATTGAGAAAGAATGCCTGGTCCTCCTCACAGGGATCGACAAGTTCCATGATTATGTGTATGGCCTCCCCAAATTCACAGTCGAGACGGACCACAGGCCATTGGTTCACATCATCCAAAAAGACGTCAATGACATGTCGCCACGGCGACAACGTATCCTCCTCAAACTCCGCAGCTACGATTTCAACCTGGTCTACACCCCGGGCAAAGAGCTTATTGTGGCAGACGCACTCTCTAGATCTATCACCACACCGTCTGAGCAGTCGGACTTTATCTGTCAGATCGACGCACACGTGAAGTTTTGTGCCTCCAACTTTCCGGCCACTGATGAAAGGGTCGTTCAGATTCGTCAGGAGACGGCCAAGGGTCCTCTGCTCCAGCGGGTCATGCGACATCTCACGGATGGTTGGCAAAAGGGGCAGTGCCCACAGTTTTATAATGTAAAGGACGATCTAGCGTTAGTGGACGGCATCCTTATGAAGCTGGACAGGATAGTAATCCCACAGAGCATGCGAGAGTTGGTCCTCGGCCAAATCCACGAGGGTCACCTGGGGGTTGTAAAGTGTCGCCGTCGAGCCTGAGAGGCAGTATATTGGCCAGGCATCAGTCAGGATATCGGCGACACAGTCCTCAATTGCCCGACGTGTTGAAGGTTCCAGCTGGCTCAGCCGAAAGAGACTCTACAGCCGCATGAACTGGTGTCCTCCCAATGGTCCAAAGTTGGTGTTGACCTGTTCCATGCAAAGGGCTGATACTATGTCCTCCTCGCGGACTACTTTTCTAACTACCCCGAGGTGGTCAGACTGACTGAGCTCACATCAGCAACAGTCATCAAGGCGTGCAAAGAGACCTTTGCCCGTCATGGGATTCCACTTACAGTTATGACTGATAATGGCCCGTGCTTCGTCAGCCAGGAGTGGATGGATTTTGCCCGGCTGTACAGCTTTCGGCACGTCACATCAAGCCCCCACTACCCCCAGTCGAATGGGACGGCCGAGAAAGGGGGTCCACATCGTTAAACGACTGTTGTGCAAAGCTGCTGACTCGGGTTCTGATTTCAGCCTGGCGCTGTTGGCCTATAGAGTGACCCCTCTGTCCGCTGCACAGCTGCTAATGAACCGCACACTGCGAGCGACGGTGCCGGCAATCCACATTCCGGACCTTGACAACTTCCCGGTCATACAGAGGATGCAGCAGTCTCGGGCCCAGTGTAAATCGGTGTACGACGCCCACGCCACAGATCTCCCTGACCTGGTCCCTGCTGACCGAGTTTGTGTTCAGCTGCCTGACGGTGGCTGGTCTGCCACGGCTGTGATGGTCAAGCAAGTGGCCCCCAGATCGTTCCGCGTCCACATGCCTGATGGCTCCTTTCTCCGGCATAACAGGCGGGCACCGCGTAGACTTCCACGCCCACCGCCTGACCGTGATGTCCCGCCTCGCACGCTGGTTCCTGGGAAAGCTGAAAAGGGGGTACACATTGTTAAACGACTGTTGTGCAAAGCTGCTGACTCGGGTTCGGATTTCAACCTGGTGCTGTTGGCCTACAGTGCGACTCCCTTGTCCGCTGGCCTGTCCCCAGCACAGCTCCTAATTAACCGCACACTACGGACGATGAGGCCACCGATCTGCCAGTTCTTTGACCGACCTCTACATTGGTGGCAGTTCCGCCCGTTCAAGTGCCGGCAGCCCCTGACCCACCCTTGAGGCGGTCAACCAGAATTCATCGCCCGCACAGAGACTGAATTTATAGACTGAATGTTGCATTACCTTGTGATCCGTTTACACATCTGTACATATCGTTTCTTCCTAATTTGTTATCTGCCCTCTATCTGCACTGGACACCTTCCCATGTAAATACGTTACATACTTTGTATATAGTCAGGTTCCTACACACACACACACTATTTATTGACCGATACACATGTTTTTAAAAAGGCAAAAAAAAGGGGGAGATGTCATAATATACACACAAGTATATGATGGTGCACAGACAGACATTGATTGACACACAGGATGACCAATGAACACACAGACACAGCAGCCAATCACCAGTTAGGGCACGGTCACTATAAAGCCAGAGGGCACCAGTTTCCCCGCTCTCTCGGGATGCAGCCTCTGAGACAGACAGAGCCCGTGAGCAACAACTAGAACATACACCATGTGGTAGTCAGATAGTCTGGTCAGGTTAGCCTCAGGTCTCCAGTCAACTCCGCATAGTGTCAACCCACAGTTAAAGCATGTTTAATAGTTAAGAGTTCAATAAAATCAAGTTGCATTTCTCCAAGTGTTGGAAGCCTGTCTCTCTCACTGCTGCAGGAAACCCAGTCCTCGCAGACTCAGCTGACCCAACACATCAGCCCTCACCTTCTGTTTCGTCCTCTGCACCTCGCCTGGGGTCAGTGTGTCGGCCTTGGCGATCACAGGCACAATGTTCACCTTCTCGTGAACAGCTTTCATAAACTCCACATCCAGGGGCCGGACTCTGTGTGTGAGAGAGACAGAGAGAGAGAGACACAGAGAGAAAGAGATAGAGAGAGAGAGACAGAGATAGAAAGAGACAGATACAGAGAGTGAGGCAAAGAGACAGAGATAGAGAGATAGACAGAGAGAGAGAGTGAGAGACAGAGAGAGACAGAGATAGAGAGAGACGGTGTGTGAGACACAGAGAGAGACACACAGAGAAAGAGACGCAGAGAGAGACAGAGAGAGGGAGAGACACAGAGAGAGACAGAGAAAGAGACAGACAGACACAGACAGTGCCAGAGACAGACAGAGAGAGACAGCAGAGAGAGAGAGACGGGGAGAGAGAGAGAGCCGGAGAGAGAGAGAGAGAGACAGGGAGAGAGAGACAGAGACGGAGAGAGAGAGACAGCGACGGAGAGAAGGAGACAGAGACGGGAGAGAGAGAGATGGAGAGGGAAACAAGGAGAGGGATGGAGAGAGAGAGAAGACAGAGAGAGGAAGACAGTGAGGGAGACAGACAGAGAGAGGGAGAGTCAGAGAGAGATGGATTCAGAGAGTCCGAGGGGAAGAGAAAGTCAGAGAGAGAGATGGAGTGAGAGGGAAGAAGAGGGAGAATCAGAGAGAGAGATGGAGTGAGTGGGACAGAGAGGGAGAATCAGAGTGAGGGAGAGAGAGATGGAGAGGGACGGAGAGGGAGAATCAGAGAGAGAAAGAGAGATGGAGTGAGAGGGACGGAGAGGGAGAATCAGAGAGAGAAAGAGAGATGGAGTGAGAGGGACGGAGAATCAAAGAGAGAGATGGAGTGAGAGGGACGGAGAGGGAGAATCAGAGAGAGAAAGAGAGATGGAGTGAGACGGACAGAGAATCAGAGAGAGATGGAGTGAGAGGGACGGTGAATCAGAGATAGAGGGAGGTGGAGTGAGAGGGATGGAGAGGGAGAATCAGAGAGAGAGATGGTGAGAGGGACGGAGAGGGAGAATCAGAGAGATGGAGTGAGAGGGACGGTGAATCATAGATAGAGGGAGATGGAGTGAGAGGGACGGAGAGGGAGAATCAGAGAGATGGAGTGAGAGGGACGGTGAATCATAGATAGAGGGAGATGGAGTGAGAGGGACGGAGAGGGAGAATCAGAGAGAGAGATGGTGAGAGGGACGGAGAATCATAGATAGAGGGAGAGGGACGGAGAGGGAGAGTCAGAGAGAGATGGAGTGAGAGGGACGGAGAGGGAGAATCGGAGAGAGATGGAGTGAGAGGAACAGAGAGGGAGAATCAGAGAGAGAGAGAGACCGAGGTTGAGTTGCCATCTGCTTTCATTCCAAACACTCCAACAATCACAGCGTCCTTTAGCTTTCCCAAACTGCAGCGAGCTCCCTCGGCTGTCTGAGCACCCACATTTACAGGGTGGTGCTGGAGACGATGAGACGCAGCAACAAACGGTGACCACTCGGCCCATCGAGTCTGCTCCGTCAGTCAATGGGATTGCGACTGATTTGATCATCCTCCCCACTTTCCCACCTCACGCCCATCACCCTCGATCCCCGCACTGATTATAAATCTGTCTCTCTCTCAGCCTTGAACATACTTAACGCCCCGGCCTCTACAGCTCTCTGCGGTGAAGAATTCCACAGATTCACTGCCCTCTGAGGGAAGGAATTCCTCCTCATCTCTGTGTGAAATGGGCGGCCTCCTGACTCTGAGATTCTGCCCTCTGGTCCCAGACTCTCCCACAGGAGGAAACATCCTCTCAGCATCGACCCTGTCAAAGCCCCCCTGACAATCCGATATGTCTCAATCAGGTTGCCTCTCATTCTGCTAAACTCCAATGCACAGGCCTCGGCCTACTCAAACCTCCCCTCATGAGAAACTTCCTCCCTACCCGGGGTAAACTGAGTGAACCTTCTCTGGACTCCCTCCAATGAGTACAGGCCCCGGCCTACTCAAACCTCCCCTCATGAGAAACTCCCTCCGTACTCGGGGTCAATCTAGTGAACCTTCTCTGCTGACATGTGAGTTGTCCTGTATCGCGAGGGGACCAGGCGATGGGATTTGAGAAGCTATAGTCCAATTCTCCAGGACAGGGGGCAGCACAGTGGCTCAGTGGTTAGCACTGCTGCCTCACAGCGCAGAGGACCCGGGTTCGACCAAGATGCTGGGGGGAAGGGCCTGTCTATGGGGTAGAGCTGTGTGGGCCGTTGGTTCATCCACCACCACTGCCAGCCCTCCTGAAAATGTTTGGGGAGGGTCCGGAATACTACATCTGGTGGAGAGCTGGGGGGGGATATCCCATCTCTACTTACCCGTGTCCCAGAGGGGACAGGAAGTACAGGAGACAGTGCACGCGGTTGTCCTGGATGTTCTTGCGGTTCAAGCCACTCTCGTCGTGGAAGTAATGCTCGAACTGCTGGTCAATGTAGGTGACGATGGGCTTCCAACTGTAAAGTGAGCGACAGCGATTACAGAACCATCAAGACCTCTCTCTCTCTCTCTCTCTCTGTCTCTCACCACCTCCCACCTCTCTCTCGCTCTCTCCCTCACACACTCCTGTATCAGGGGAGGTCACTCTAACCCTTTCTCTCTCTCAGAGGGTCAGTACTGAGGGAGTGCCGCACTGTCAGAGGGTCAGTACTGAGGGAGTGCCGCACTGTCAGAGGGTCAGTACTGAGGGAGTGCCGCACTGTCAGAGCGTCAGTACTGAGGGAGTGCCGCACTGTCAGAGGGTCAGTATTGAGGGAGTGCCGCACTGAGGGTCAGTACTGAGGGAGCCCCGCACTGTCAGAGGGTCAGTACTGAGGGAGTGCCGCACTGTCAGAGGGTCAGTACTGAGGGAGTGCCGCAATGTCAGAGCGTCAGCACTGAGGGAGTGCCGCACTGTCAGAGGGTCAGTGCTGAGGGAGTGCTGCACTGTCAGAGGGTCAGTACTGAGGGAGTGCTGCACTGTCAGAGGGTCAGTACTGAGGGAGTGCCGCACTGTCAAGAGGGTCAGTACTGAGGGAGTGCTGCACTGTCAGAGGGTCAGTACTGAGGGAGCGCCGCACTGTCAGAGGGTCAGCACTGAGGGAGTGCTGCACTGTCAGAGGATCAGTACTGAGGGAGTGCTGCACTGTCAGAGGGTCAGTACTGAGGGAGTGCCGCACCGTCAGAGGGTCAGTACTGAGGGAGCGCCGCACTGTCAGAGGGTCAGTACTGAGGGAGTGCCGCACTGTCAGAGGGTCAATACTGAGGGAGTGCTGCACTGTCGGGGGGTCAGTACTGAGGGAGTGCTGCACTGTCAGAGGGTCAGTACTGAGGGAGTGCTGCACTGTCGGGGGTCAGTACTGAGGGAGCGCCGGACTGTCAGAGGGTCTTACTTACCAGTCAGAATTATCCACCGCATCCCCAAACCCTGGTGTGTCCACAATGGTCAGTTTGACTCTCACCCCTCTCTCCTCGATGTCCACTGCGTGCTTGGTAATTGCCAGTGTTTTTGTGATGCGCTCTACGGATTAAAGGGAGCGATTTGCACCAAGACAGAACAAGGTTTCACATCAAATACTTTTCCTTTACGTGAAGACTAAAGGAACAGAGTAAAGCTCCCTCTACACTGTCCCCATCAAACACTCCCAGGACAGGTACAGCACGGGGTTAGATACAGAGTAAAGCTCCCTCTACACTGTCCCCATCAAACACTCCCAGGACAGGTACAGCACGGGGTTAGATACAGAGTAAAGGTCCCTCTACACTGTCCCCATCAAACACTCCCAGGACAGGTACAGCACGGGGTTAGATACAGAGTAAAGCTCCCTCGACACTGTCCCCATCAAACACTCCCAGGACAGGTACAACCCGGGGTTAGATACAGAGTAAAGCTCCCTCTACACTGTCCCCGTCAAACACTCCCAGGACAGGTACAGCACGGGGTTAGATACAGAGTAAAGCTCCTTCGACACTGTCCCCATCAAACACTCCCAGGACAGGTACAGCACGGTGTTAGATACAGAGTAAAGCTCCCTCTACACTGTCCCCATCAAACACTCCCAGAACAGGTACAGCACGGGGTTAGATACAGAGTAATGCTCCCTCTTCACTGTTCCCATCAAACACTCCCAGGACAGGTACAGCATGTCGTTAGATTCAGAGTAAAGCTCCCTCTACACTGTCCCCATCAAACACTCCCAGGACAGGCGCAGCACGGGGTTAGATACAGAGTAATGCTCCCTCTTCACTGTCCCCATCAAACACTCCCAGGACAGGTACAGCATGGGGTTAGATTCAGAGTAAAGCTCCCTCTGCACTGTCCCCATTAAACACTCCCAGGACAGGTACTGCACGGGGTTGGATACAGAGTAAAGCTACCTACACACTGTCCCCATCAAACACTCCCAGGACAGGTACAGCACGGGGTTAGATACAGAGTAAAGCTCCCTCTACACTGTTCCCATCAAACACTCCCAGGACAGGCACAGCACGGGGTTAGATACAGAGTAAAGCTCCCTCTACACTGTCCCCATCAAACACTCCCAGGACAGGTACAGCACGGGGTTAGATACAGAGTAAAGCTCCCTCTACACTGTCCCCATCAAACACTCCCAGGACAGGTACAGCACGGGGTTAGATACAGAGTAAAGCTCCCTCTACACTGTCCCCATCAAACACTCCCAGGACAGGTACAGCACGGGGTTAGATACAGAGTAATGCTCCCTCTTCACTGTCCCCATCAAACACTCCCAGGACAGGTACAGCATGGGGTTAGATTCAGAGTAAAGCTCCCTCTACACTGTCCCCATCTAACACTCCCAGGACAGATACAGTCCGGGGTTAGATACAGAGTAAAGCTCCCTCTACACTGTCCCCACCAAACACTCCCAGGACAGGTACAGCACGGGGTTAGATACAGAGTAAAGCTCCCTCTACACTGTCCCCATCAAACACTCCCAGGACAGGTACAGCACGGGGTTAGATACAGAGTAAAGCTCCCTCTACACTGTCCCCATCAAACACTCCCAGGACAGGTACAGCACGGGGTTAGACACAGAGTAAAGCTCCCTGCATTGGGCACTCTTTCTCTCTGTCTGTCTCCCTTTCTTGTGTCTCACTCTGTCTTTTTGTGTCTTCCTTTTTCCCTTTCTTTCTCTATCTGTGTCTTTCTGTCCCTGTGTGTCTATCTCTCTCCTCTCTCACTCTCTCTCTCTCTTACTCACACTCTGTTTCTTTCCCTGTCTCTGTCCTTCTCTCTGTCTGTCTCTCTCTCTCTCCCTCCCTCTGCCTCTATCCTGTCTCCTGGGGTCAGATGTTAATTCACAATTACTTCTATATCCTGTTGTTGGAAGTGGAACGATAGAGAGTCCTGGTCGTTCCCCTGCACATTCCTTACCGTCAGCGTCAGGGATGATCCGTTCCTTGTAGAGGTCCGTCAGGAAGAGGCTGTTGACCAGGGTAGACTTTCCGAGTCCCGACTCGCCTGCGGAAGGAAGCGGAGTCCCGATCAGTCAAGGGCTCCCGACTGTCCCTCCACCAAATGAGAGCTGACAGAGACTGCTCCGTGCGTTTGAACCTTCCCTGTGCGACCATTCGGCCCACTGCCGGCCCCTGGGAGAGCACGAGCTTGTCCCTGCTCTTTGCAAATCGCTCTGCCAATTCTCCCCGTCAGTGTTTATCCAGTTCTCCATCGTCAGCCTTCCGATTCGATCCACTTCCACCGCCCTTTCCAAACACGTCTCGCCGCGTCAACAAATAATTCTCCTCCCACCTGCGCACTCGATTCTTTAACCGATCCTCCTCAATCTCTGCCCCCTCTCGTCCCGCGCCTCCAGAAACTGGCACTCCTCCTCCACTCCTGCTGACACATCCTCCTTGGCCGTTAAATCTCCCCATTAATCTCCTCTGCTCCGAGTCCAAAATAGTCTCACCTCCTCCAGCCTCGCCACGTTAACAGAAGCCCCTGTCTCTCTGAGAGGGAGCGAGAAAGAGAGGGAGAGAAAAACAGATACAGGGGAACAGACACAGCGTGGTAGTATGACCAGAGGCACTACGGTACCTGGGAGTGTGAGCGACCATTGGTGGAGAAGGCTCGCTGCTCATTGACCCAAACGTTTGCATTTCATTGGTCGGAACGTAAGGTAGCTCCGCCCAATGACGCGGGGTATAAGAACCCGTGTCACCCAGCAGCCTGGCCTCTTTCTTACTCGAGCTGCTGGGGAAACGCCTTGTTGATTAAAGCCTTCAATTCGGACTACATCCTCGTTTCAGTAGTTATTGATCGCGCATCACACAGTGAGACAGAGAGAGAGACACACGCACACTCAAAGAATGACAGAGAGAAAGAGGAGAGAGACAGAAGGAGACAGGCGGAGAGAGGATGTGAGAGAAAGAAAAACATACAGAGGAAGCGACAGTGAAACAGAGAGAGACACACGCACTTGAAGAATGACAGAGAGAAAGAGACAAGAAGGAGACAGGCAGAAAGAGAGAGAGAGGCAGAGGATCAGAGAGAGAGTGACAGTGAGAAAGGCAGAGAGAGAGAGACAGAGGGTGAGCGAGAGAGAGACAGAGGTATCCATGTTGTGGTGAATTTGTGCAATATCAAACTCGGGGGTGGGGGGGGGGGGGAGGGTGAGGAACGTCCATTGTGAGTCTCCAGGCCTCTCGGCCTCGCCGTCGGCCTTCCAAGGGTGGTGCCGGGGGTGGGGGGACTTCCCTGACCGCCCCTCGCTCGGACCCTGACAGAGGGGGAATGCGGGGGACAGTTAAGGGGTTAACCCCCATGGCCTGGAATCAGGTAGGTCGGAGCGGGCAAAGGCGGGCAGCGTTCCCGATCCGCAGGGCGAACATCAGCGAGCGGCTTGTTCCGTGACTGTCGATGGAGGTTCCAGGGTGACATGGCCCACAAGGTGACAGGGGCTGGTTTAGCACAGTGGGCTAAACAGCCGGCTTGCAATGCAGAACGAAACTAGCAGCGCGGGTTCAATTCCCGTACCGGCCTCCCCGAACAGGCGCCGGAATGTGGCGACTAGGGGCTTTTCACATTTGAAGCCGGCTCGTGACAATGAGTGATTATTATTATTAACAGCACCGGATCGGGCCTCTGGATTTAATGTCCCCGACATTGGCACCACCCCCATCGGCTCCCCTCGAGGTGTTGGAGGAGGGGCTGCGATTGGCAGGCCTTTGGGGTGGACTGGCTGAAACGTTCCGGATAGCCGGATACCGGATGAGGGATCTGGTAAGACGTTGAGGAGGAGGGGGGGGGGGGGGAGTGTGGAATGACTGTGGGGGGGGTAGGATGGAGGGCAGTGAGGGGGGGAATGTGAGGGCAGAGGAGGTTGACGCTGTGCTTACCTGCCACCATCAGCGTGAAGTCGAAACCTTTCTTGACCGACTTGCGGTGGACTTGGTTAGGCAGCGTGGCAAACCCGACATATTCTTTGTCTCGATCCTGAAGGAGAGAGAAGCGGTTAGAGGGCGCAGTCGCAGAGAGTGAGGAGCAGGTAGAGGGCGCAGTCGCAGAGAGTGAGGAGCAGGTAGAGGTCGCAGACGCAGAGAGTGAGGAGCAGGTAGAGGGAGCAGACGCAGAGAGTGAGCAGCAGGTAGAGGGGGCAGACGCAGAGAGTGAGGAGCAGGTAGAGGGAGCAGACGCAGAGAGTGAGGCGCAGGTAGAGGGAGCAGACGCAGAGAGTGAGCAGCAGGTAGAGGGCGCAGACGCAGAGAGTGAGGAGCAGGTAGAGGGAGCAGACGCAGAGAGTGAGGAGCAGGTAGAGGGAGCAGACGCAGAGAGTGAGCAGCAGGTAGAGGAGGCAGACGCAGAGAGTGAGGAGCAGGTAGAGGGAGCAGACGCAGAGAGTGAGGAGAAGGTAGAGGGAGCAGACGCAGAGAGTGAGGAGCAGGTAGAGGGAGCAGACGCAGAGAGTGAGCAACAGGTAGAGGGGGCAGACGCAGAGAGTGAGGAGCAGGTAGAGGGAGCAGACGCAGAGAGTGAGGAGCAGGTAGAGGGAGCAGACGCAGAGAGTGAGGAGCAGGTAGAGGGCGCAGACGCAGAGAGTGAGGCGCAGGTAGAGGGAGCAGACGCAGAGAGTGAGGAGCAGGTAGAGAGCGCAGACGCAGAGAGTGAGGCGCAGGTAGAGGGAGCAGACACAGAGAGTGAGGAGCAGGTAGAGCGCGCAGACGCAGAGAGTGAGGCACAGGTAGAGGGAGCAGATGCAGAGAGTGAGGAGCATGTAGAGCGCGCAGACGCAGAGAGTGAGGCGCCGGTAGAGGGAGCAGACGCAGAGAGGGAGGCGCAGGTAGAGGTAGCAGACGCAGAGAGTGAGGAGCAGGTAGAGGGTGCAGACGCAGAGAGTGAGGAGCAGGTAGAGGGCGCAGACGCAGAGAGTGAGGCGCAGGTAGAGGGAGCAGATGCAGAGAGTGAGGCGCAGGTAGAGGGAGCAGACGCAGAGAGTGAGGAGCAGGTAGAGGGAGCAGACGCAGAGAGTGAGGAGCAGGTAGAGGGAGCAGACGCAGAGAGTGAGGCGCAGGTAGAGGGAGCAGACGCAGAGAGTGAGGAGCAGGTAGAGCGCGCAGACGCAGAGAATGAGTAGCAGGTAGAGGGCACAGACGCAGAGAGTGAGGAGCAGGTAGAGGGAGCAGACGCAGAGAGTGAGGCGCAGGTAGAGGGAGCAGACGCAGAGAGTGAGGCACAGGTTGAGGGAGCAGACGCAGAGAGTGAGGCGGAGGTAGAGGGTGCACAGTCAGTGTGTGAGGGACAGTTAGAGGGTGCACAGTCAGAGTGTGAGGGACAGTTAGTGGGTGCACAGTCAGTGTGTGAGGGACAGTTAGAGGGTGCACAGTCGGAGTGTGAGGGACAGTTAGAGGGTGCACAGTCGGAGTGTGAGGGACAGTTAGAGGGTGCACAGTCAGTGTGTGAGGAACAGTTAGAGGGTGCACAGTCGGAGTGAGGGACAGTTAGAGGGTGCACAGTCGGAGTGTGAGGGATAGTTAGAGGGCGCACAGTCGGAGTGTGAGGGACAGTTAGAGGGTGCACAGTCGGAGTGTGAGGGACAGTTAGAGGGTGTACAGTCGGAGTGTGAGGGACAGTTAGAGGGTGCACAGTCGGAGTGTGAGGGACAGTTAGAGGGTGCACAGTCGGAGTGTGAGGGACAGTCAGAGGGTGCACAGTCAGTGTGTGAGGGACAGTTAGAAGGTGCACAGTCGGAGTGTGAGGGACAGTTAGAGGGTGCACAGTCGGAGTGTGAGGGACAGTCAGAGGGTGCACAGACGGTGTGTGAGGGACAGTTAGAGTGTGCACAGTCAGTGTGTGAGGGACAGTTAGAGGGCGCACAGTCAGTGTGTGAGGGACAGTTAGAGGGTGCACAGTCGGAGTGTGAGGGACAGTTAGAGGGTGCACAGTCGGAGAGCGAGGGACAGTTAGAGGGTGCACAGTCGGAGTGTGAGGGACAGTTAGAGGGTACACAGTCGGAGTGTGAGGGACAGTTAGAGGGTGCACAGTCAGTGTGTGAGGGACAGTTAGAGGGTGCACAGTCGGAGTGTGAGGGACAGTTAGAGGGTGCACAGTCGGAGTGTGAGGGACAGTTAGAGGGTGCACAGTCGGAGAGCGAGGGACAGTTAGAGGGTGCACAGTCGGAGTGTAAGGGATAGTTAGAGGGTGCACAGTTGGAGTGTGAGGGACAGTTAGAGTGTGCACAGTCGGAGTATGAGGGACAGTTAGAGGGCGCACAGTCGGAGTGTGAGGGACAGTCAGAGGGCGCACAGTTGGAGTGTGAGGGACAGTTAGAGTGTGCACAGTCGGAGTGTGAGGGACAGTCAGAGGGTGCACAGTCGGAGTGAGGGACAGTTAGAGGGTGCACAGTCGGAGTGTGAGGGATAGTTAGAGGGCGCACAGTCGGAGTGTGAGGGACAGTTAGAGGGTGCACAGTCGGAGTGTGAGGGACAGTTAGAGGGTGTACAGTCGGAGTGTGAGGGACAGTTAGAGGGTGCACAGTCGGAGTGTGAGGGACAGTTAGAGGGTGCACAGTCGGAGTGTGAGGGACAGTCAGAGGGTGCACAGTCAGTGTGTGAGGGACAGTTAGAAGGTGCACAGTCGGAGTGTGAGGGACAGTTAGAGGGTGCACAGTCGGAGTGTGAGGGACAGTCAGAGGGTGCACAGACGGTGTGTGAGGGACAGTTAGAGTGTGCACAGTCAGTGTGTGAGGGACAGTTAGAGGGCGCACAGTCAGTGTGTGAGGGACAGTTAGAGGGTGCACAGTCGGAGTGTGAGGGACAGTTAGAGGGTGCACAGTCGGAGAGCGAGGGACAGTTAGAGGGTGCACAGTCGGAGTGTGAGGGACAGTTAGAGGGTACACAGTCGGAGTGTGAGGGACAGTTAGAGGGTGCACAGTCAGTGTGTGAGGGACAGTTAGAGGGTGCACAGTCGGAGTGTGAGGGACAGTTAGAGGGTGCACAGTCGGAGTGTGAGGGACAGTTAGAGGGTGCACAGTCGGAGAGCGAGGGACAGTTAGAGGGTGCACAGTCGGAGTGTAAGGGATAGTTAGAGGGTGCACAGTTGGAGTGTGAGGGACAGTTAGAGTGTGCACAGTCGGAGTATGAGGGACAGTTAGAGGGCGCACAGTCGGAGTGTGAGGGACAGTCAGAGGGCGCACAGTTGGAGTGTGAGGGACAGTTAGAGTGTGCACAGTCGGAGTGTGAGGGACAGTCAGAGGGTGCACAGTCGGAGTGAGGGACAGTTAGAGGGTGCACAGTCGGAGTGTGAGGGATAGTTAGAGGGCGCACAGTCGGAGTGTGAGGGACAGTCAGAGGGTGCACAGTCGGAGTGTGAGGGACAGTTAGAGGGTGCACAGTCGGAGTGTGAGGGACAGTTAGAGGGTGCACAGTCGGAGTGTGAGGGACAGTTAGAGGGTGCACAGTCGGAGTGTGAGGGACAGTCAGAGGGTGCACAGTCGGAGTGAGGGACAGTTAGAGGGTGCACAGTCGGAGTGTGAGGGATAGTTAGAGGGCGCACAGTCGGAGTGTGAGGGACAGTCAGAGGGTGCACAGTCGGAGTGTGAGGGACAGTTAGAGGGCGCACAGTCAGTGTGTGAGGGGCAGTTAGAGGGCGCACAGTCAGTGTGTGAGGGACAGTCAGAGGGTGCACAGTCGGAGTGT
Organism: Scyliorhinus canicula; assembly: GCF_902713615.1. Classification (NCBI taxonomy): domain Eukaryota; kingdom Metazoa; phylum Chordata; class Chondrichthyes; order Carcharhiniformes; family Scyliorhinidae; genus Scyliorhinus; species Scyliorhinus canicula. The sequence continues at coordinate 94,490,157 of NC_052165.1, read as the reverse complement.
GAGGGACAGTTAGAGGGTGCACAGTCGGAGTGTGAGGGACAGTTAGAGGGTGCACAGTCGGAGTGTGAGGGACAGTTAGAGGGTGCACAGTCGGAGTGTGAGGGACAGTTAGAGGGTGCACAGTCGGAGTGTGAGGGACAGTTAGAGGGCGCACAGTCGGAGTGTGAAGGACAGTTAGAGGGTGCACAGTCGGAGTGTGAGGGACAGTTAGAGGGTGCACAGTCGGAGTGTGAGGGACAGTTAGAGGGTGCACAGTCGGAGTGTGAGGGACAGTTAGAGGGTGCACAGTCAGTGTGTGAGGGACAGTTAGAGGGTGCACAGTCGGAGAGCGAGGGACAGTTAGAGGGTGCACAGTCGGGGTGCGAGGGACAGTTAGAGGGTGCACAGTCGGAAAGCGAGGGACAGTTAGAGGGTGCACAGTCGGAGTGTGAGGGACAGTCAGAGGGTGCACAGACGGTGTGTGAGGGACAGTTAGAGGGCGCACAGTCAGTGTGTGAGGGACAGTTAGAGGGTGCACAGTCGGAGTGTGAGGGACAGTTAGAGGGTGCACAGTCGGAGAGCGAGGGACAGTTAGAGGGTGCACAGTCGGAGTGTGAGGGACAGTTAGAGGGTACACAGTCGGAGTGTGAGGGACAGTTAGAGGGTGCACAGTCAGTGTGTGAGGGACAGTTAGAGGGTGCACAGTCGGAGTGTGAGGGACAGTTAGAGGGTGCACAGTCGGAGTGTGAGGGACAGTCAGAGGGCGCACAGTCGGAGTGTGAGGGACAGTTAGAGGGTGCACAGTCGGAGTGAGGGACAGTTAGAGGGTGCACAGTCGGAGTGTGAGGGATAGTTAGAGGGCGCACAGTCGGAGTGTGAGGGACAGTTAGAGGGTGCACAGTCGGAGTGTGAGGGACAGGCAGAGGGTGCACAGTCGGAGTGTGAGGGACAGTCAGAGGGTGCACAGTCAGAGTGTGAGGGACAGTTAGAGGGTGCACAGTCGGAGAGCGAGGGACAGTTAGAGGGTGCACAGTCGGAGTGTAAGGGATAGTTAGAGGGTGCACAGTCGGAGTGTGAGGGACAGTTAGAGTGTGCACAGTCGGAGTATGAGGGACAGTTAGAGGGCGCACAGTCGGAGTGTGAGGGACAGTCAGAGGGCGCACAGTCGGAGTGTGAGGGACAGTTAGAGGGTGCACAGTCGGAGTGAGGGACAGTTAGAGGGTGCACAGTCGGAGTGTGAGGGATAGTTAGAGGGCGCACAGTCGGAGTGTGAGGGACAGTTAGAGGGTGCACAGTCGGAGTGTGAGGGACAGTTAGAGGGTGCACAGTCGGAGTGTGAGGGACAGTCAGAGGGTGCACAGTCGGAGTGTGAGGGACAGTCAGAGGGTGCACAGTCGGAGTGTGAGGGACAGTTAGAGGGTGCACAGTCGGAGTGTGAGGGACAGTTAGAGGGTGCACAGTCGGTGTGTGCGGGAAATGATTGCACATATAAATTCAGAAAGAGGGTTTTCTGGGTTGATGTTAATTCAGTGTCTGGGAGGAGGAATATTAAATAGTCAGTTTCAAATAGGGGAAGTAAAATCTCAGGGCACAAGAATCAATTCTCCTTCCGTCATTATGAGAAATGGTATAGCACGGAGTTAGATACAGAGAAAGCTCCCTCTGCACTGTCCCCATCAAACACTCCCAGGACAGGTACAGCACGGGGTTAGATACAGAGTAAAGCTCCCTCTGCACTGTCCCCATCAAACACTCCTAGGACAGGTACAGCACGGTGTTAGATACAGAGTAAAGCTCCCTCTACACTGTCCCCATCAAACACTCCCAGGACAGGTACAGCACGGGGTTAGATACAGTGTAAACCTCCCTGTACACTGTCCCCATCAATCACTCCCAGGACAGGTACAGCACGGGGTTAGATACAGAGTAAAGCTCCCTCTACACTGTCCCCATCAAACACTCCCAGGACAGGTACAGCACGGGGTTAGATACAGAGTAAAGCTCCCTCTACGCTGTCCCCATCAAACACTCCCAGGACAGGTACAGCGCTGGACTAGATACAGAGTAAAGCTCCTTCTGCACTGTCCCCATCAAACACTCCTAAGACAGGTACAGCACGGTGTTAGATACATTGTAAAGCTCCCTCTACACTGTCCCCATCAAACACTCCCAGGACAGGTACAGCACGGGGTTAGATACAGAGTAAAGCTCCCTCTACACTGTCCCCATCAAACACTCCCAGGACAGGTACAGCACGGGGTTAGATACAGAGTAAAGCTCCCTCTTCATTGCTCCCCTATTCCACAAACATTCAAGCCCTCCACCACTGATGAACGGTGGCCGCCATGTGTACCATCTACAAGATGCACTGCAGTAAGTCAGCTGGCTTCCTTAGACAGCACCTTCCAAACCCACGACCATCCAGAAGGACAAGAGCAGCAGATACCTGGGAACCCCACCACCTGGAGGTTTCCCTCCAAGTCACTCCCCATCCTGACTGGGAAATATATCGGCCGTTCCTTCACTGTCGCTGGGGCGAAATCATGGAACACCCTCCCTAACAGCACAGTGGGTGTACCTACACCTCTGGAACTACGGGTTCATGAAGGCAGCTCACCCTGCACCGTCTGAAGGGCAATTAGGGACGGGCAATAAGTGCTAGGCCTGACCGCGACACCCACCTCCCAGAAATGAATAAAACAAATGTTTTGAATTGCGGTTTGAGTTGAAAACAGCATTGCAATGTACTGTGTCTCAGAGTGAGAGACTGCAGAGGAAATAGACTGTGGGCTGGAGATAGTGAAAGGTTTACTCCAGGGTTCCTCATGTGGAACAGAATGGAAATGGGATCCCTGCTGGGTTAATCGATTCATCAGGTCGTCAGCCTCGATATCGTCAAGATCGAATGTCCACCTTCTCCCCGTATCCCTCAATCCCACCTACCCACCTTCTCCCTGTATCCCACAATCCCGCACCTATCCACCGTCTCCCCGTATCCCTCAATCCCACCTACCCACCTTCTCCCTGTATCCCACAATCCCGCACCTATCCACCGTCTCCCCGTATCCCTCAATCCCACCTACCCACCGTCTCCCCGTATCCCTCAATCCCCCACCTACCCACCTTCCCCGTATCCCTCAATCCCCCACCTACCCACCTATCTCCCCGTATCCCTCAATCCCCCACCTACCCACCTTCCCCGTATCCCTCAATCCCCCACCTACCCACCTTCTCCGTATCCCTCAATCCCCCACCTACCCACCTTCTCCCCGTATCCCTCAATCCCCCACCTACCCACCTTCCCCGTATCCCTCAATCCCCCACCTACCCACCTTCCCCGTATCCCTCAATCCCCCACCTACTCACTGTCTCCCTGTATCCCTCAATCCCCCACCTACCCACCTTCTCCCCATGTCCCTCAATCCCCACCTATCCACCTTCTCCCCGTATCCCTCACTCCCCCACCTACCCACCTTCTCCCCGTATCCCTCAATCCCCACTTTCTCCCCGTATCCCTCACTCCCCAGCTGCCCACCTTCTCCCCGTATCCCTCAATCCCCCACCTACCCACCTTCTCCCCGTATCCCTCAATTCCGCACCTACCCACCTTCTCCCCGTATCCCTCAATCCCCCACCTACCCACCTTCTCCCCGTATCCCTCACTCCCCACCGACCCACCTTCTCCCCGTATCCCTCAATCCCCCACCTACCCACCTTCTCCCCGTATCCCTCAATCCCCACCGACCCACCTTCTCCCCGTATTCCTCAATCCCCCACCTACCCACCTTCTCCCTGTCTCCCTCAATCCCCCCACCTACCCACCTTCTCCCCGTATCCCTCAATCCCCACCTACCCACCTTCTCCCCGTATCCCTCAATCCCCCACCTACCCACCTTCTCCCTGTATCCCTCAATCCCCACCTATCCACCTTCTCCCCTTATCCCTCAATCCCCCACCAACCCACCTTCTCCCTGTATCCCTCAATCCCCACCTACCCACCTTCTCCCCGTATCCCTCAATCCCCCACCTACCCACCTTCTCCCCGTATCCCTCAATCCCCCACCTACCCACCTTCTCCCTGTATCCCTCAATCCCCACCTACCCACCTTCTCCCCTGTATCCCTCAATCCCCCACCAACCCACCTTCTCCCTGTCCCTCAATCCCCACCTTCTCCCCATATCCCTCAATCCCCCACCTACCCACCTTCTCCCCGTATCCCTCAATCCCCCACCTACCCACCTTCTCCCCGTATCCCTCAATCCCCCACCTACCCACCTTCTCCCTGTATCCCTCAATCCCCACCTACCCACCTTCTCCCCTGTATCCCTCAATCCCCCACCAACCCACCTTCTCCCTGTATCCCTCAATCCCCACCTTCTCCCCGTATCCCTCAATCCCCCACCTACCCACCTTCTCCCTGTCTCCCTCAATCCCCCACCTACCCACCTTCTCCCCTTGTCCCTCAATCCCCCACCTACCCACCTTCTCCCCGTATCCCTCACTCACCCACCTACCCACCTTCCCCCCGGATCCCTCAATCCCCCACCTACCCACCTTCTCCCTCAATCCCCACCTACCCACCTTCTCCCCGTATCCCTCACTCCCCCACCTACCCACCTTCTCCCCGTATCCCTCAATCCCCCACCTACCCACCTTATAGAATTTACAGTGCAGAAGGAGGCCATTCAGCCCATCGAGTCTGCACCGGCTCTTGGAAAGAGCACCCTACCCAAGGTCAACAACTCCACCCTATCCCCATAACCCAGTAACCCCCCCAACACTAAGGGAAATTTTGGACACTAAGGGCAATTTAGCATGGCCAATCGACCTAACATGCACACCTTTGGACTGTGGGAGGAAACCGGAGCACCCGGAGGAAACCCACGCAGACACGGGGAGGATGTGCAGACTCCGCACAGACAGTGACCCAAGCTGGGAATCGAAGCTGGGACCCTGGAGCTGTGAAGCGATTGTGCTATCCACAATGCTACCGTGCTGCCCCATTCTCCCCATATCCCTCAATCCCCCACCTACCCACTGCCTACACCGTCTTCTGTTGCCTATTGTGTTTTAAATGTCCTTAGCATTGACGGCCTCAGAATAGAGGTGCGTATGGTGTCAGTCTGACATTAAGCTCGGTCCCTGATTTGTGTGTGTGTGTGGCGGAGGCCTGAATACACCTTCTGCCTACCAGCATACAGACATCCTGTCGACTGCTGTTTCGCATCGCTTCCTGTGTGCCTGACCACAGGAGGCCACAGGATGGGGGTGGGGTAAAGCATCCAGACTCTCGCACGTTATGCTCTGCACTCGTCTGAGTTCCGAATCCCTCTCTCACACACTCTCTCCCTCGCTGTCTCTGTTTGCATCTGCGTGTCTCGCTCCCTGAACCTGTCGCTATCTCTCTCACTCTGCCTCTCTCTTTCCCTTCACCTCTCTCTGCCTCTCCTCCGTCTCTTTTTTACACCCCTCTCCCCAGCTTTCTCTCTCGCTCTGCCCCATCTCTCTTTCTCCCTCTGTCTTTTTCTGTCGCTCTCCATCTCTCTTTCTCTGTCCTCTTTCGCTTTCTCCTTCTCCTCCGTCTGTGTCTGTTCCACCCCTCTCTTTTCTTGCTCCTTCTGTCTCATTCCCTCTGCTCGCTCACCATCTTTCTCCATCTCTGCACCTCCCACTCATCTGTCTGTCTGTCTCTCTCTCTCTCTCTCTGTCTTCCTCCCTTTCTTGCTTCTCTCTCTGTCTTGCTCCATCTCTGTCTCGGTCTCTCTCTCCGTCTGTCTCGTAGAATCATAGAATTTACAATGCAGAAGGAGGCCATTCGGCCCATCGACTCTGCACCAGCCTTGGCAAAGAGTACCACACTTAAGCCCACACCTGCTCATCTTTGGACTGTGGGAGGAAACCGGAGCACCCGGAGGAAACCCACGCAGACACGGGGAGAACGTGCAGACTCCGCACAGACAGTGACCCAAGCCGGGAATCGAACCTGGGGCCCTGGAGCTGTGAGGCAGCGGTGCTAACCATTGTGCTACGCTGCTGCCCTCCCGTCTCTCAACCTCTCTCTGTCTCTCTTTGTGTCTTGCCCATCCATATCTCTCCCTCCCTTCACCCCTCTCTCTTTCTGTCTCACTCTTCATCTCCCTCCCTCTCTCCCTGTCTCACCCTCTCCCTCTCTCACTCTGTCTATTCCTCTCCCTCTCACACACACACACACAGATGAATCCCTTCGCTGCCTGTCTGTCGCCCATTCTGGAATCGTTCTCTTCCCGCTCTGGGCTCTGTGAGGACCAGGTGCCGAGGGAGCTGTTCACCTCCTACCCACCTCCTCCCCTCCACCCCTCGCCCGCTGTCAGCTCTGCCAGCAGTAACGGCGCAGGTTCCTGCCTACCATCGTCTCCTGTGCGTCGAGGTCCTACCCAGCCGCTGAGCCTCGCCGGATCGACCACTGCTTCCTGCCTCGCCACCTGTGTCAACTCTGCTTCCGCCTCTGGTGGCACTTAGATAACCGTCTGACGTGACGCAACCCCGCCCTCCCCCCCCCAAGCGTCCGTCCCCCACCCCCAACCTCCAGAAGCCGCCCCCCACCCACCCACCCCACCAACCTCCGGAAGCCGCCACAGTTGGTGAGGTGTCGGTGTGTTAAACATTGGTGGGACTGGCTGCTGCTAACTCAGACGGAAAGCTTGTCACTTCCTCCTTACCCCTGAGAGGTGTGAGCTCCAAGTGGACAGCAAAGCTTCATCGAACCTTATTGCTGACGATCCACGCCAGCACTTCCTTCTTCATCCAGGTCGACCATCTTAGTTCCGCGACCCCTCACTCTCTCTCTGACTAAAGCCCCTCCCTTAAAACTGCATCAGCACTTCACCTAACACCCTCCTGCTGGAGGTGAGTTCCTCTCTCTCTCCCCCCGTCTCTGTCTCTCTCTCTCTCTCTCTCTCTCCCTCTCCCTGTCTCTCTCTATCTCTTTCTCTCCCCCCGTCTCTGTCTCTCTCAGCCCTCTCTCTCTCTGTCTCTCTCTCCCTCTCTCTGTCTCTCTCTCTCTCTCTATCTCTCTCTGTCTCTCTCCCCGTTACTGTATCTCTCTCTCTCGCTCTGTCTCTCTCTCTCTCTCTGTCTCTCTCTCCGTCTCTCTGTCTCTCTCTATCTCTGTCTCTCTCCCCGTCACTGTATCTCTCTCTCTCACTCTGTCTCTCTCTCTCTCTCTCTCTGTCTCTCTCTCCCTCTCTCTGTCTCTCTCTATCTCTGTCTCTCTCCCCGTCACTGTATCTCTCTCTCTCGCTCTGTCTCTCTCTCTCTCTCTCTCTCTCTTCCCCGTCTCTGTCTCTCTCTCCCTCTCTCTGTGTCCCTCTCTGTCTCTCTCTCTCTCTCTGTCCCTCTCCCCGTCACTCTCTCTCCGTCTCTCTCTCCATCTCTCTTTATCTATCTCTCTCTCCATCTCTGTCTCTCTGTGTCTCTCTCTCCATCTCTCTGTCTCTCTCTCTCTCTCCCTGTCTCTCTCTCTTTCTCTCGCTGTCTCTCTTTCTGTCTCTCTGCCTCTCTCTTTGTCTCTCTCTCCCTGTCTCTCTCTCTCTCTCTGTCTCTCTCTCTCTCTCTCTCTATCTCTCTCTCTCTCTCTCTGTCTCTCTCTCGTTCTCTCGCTGTCTCTCTCTCTGTCTCTCTGCCTCTTTCTCTGTCTCTCTCTCCCTGTCTCTCTCTCTGTCCTCTCTCTCTCTCTGTCTATCTCTGTCTCTCTCTCTCTGTCTCTCTCTCTGTCTCTCTCTCTGTCTCTCTCTCCCTCTGTCTCTCGCTCTCTGAGTTGCTCCTGAATTCCCCGATCGGATTTATCTATCTTTTTAAAGACATTTTACGGGATGTGGTCTTCGCTGCCCAAGCCCAGCATTGATTCCCCATCCCTAACTGCCCCTCGAGAAGGTGGTGGGTGAGCCGCCATCTTGGAGCCGCTGCAGTCCTGTGTTGTGTAGGTACATCCACTGTGCTGTTAGGGAGGGAGTTCCGGAATTCTGACCCAGCGACAGTGATGGAACGGCCGATATATTTCCCAGTCAGGGTGGTGATGATGGTGGGCGGTGGCTCGGAGGGGGAACTTGCAGGCGGTGGGTGTTCCCCGTGCCTCTGCTGCCCCTTGTCCCTTCTCGGTGGGAGAGGTGGCGGGTTTGGAAGGTGCTGTCGAAGGAGCCTCGGCGAGTGGCTGCCGTGCATCTTGTAGACGGGACACACGGCTGCCGCTGTGCGTCGGTGGGGGAGGGAGCGGATGTGGAAGGTGGGGGGTTAGCGTGTCGATCGAGCGGGAGCTGCTTTGTCCTGGATGGTGTGGAGCTTCTCGAGTGTTGTTGGGAGCCGCACCCATCCAGGCAAGTGGAGAGGGTCCCATCACACTCCTGACTTGTGTCCTTGTAGATGGTGGACAGGCTTTGGGGGGAGTCAGGAGGTGAGTTACTCTCCGCAGGATTCCCAGCCTCTGACCTGCTCTGGGAGCCGCAGTGTTTATATGGCTGGGTCCAGTTCAGTTTCTGATCAATGGGAACCCCCAGGATGTTGGTAGTGAGGGAAGCGATTTTCATTTCATTTCATTCAGCGATGGTAACGCTATTGTCTGTCAAGGGGCAATGATTAGATCCTCTCTTGTAGGAGATAGGCCATTGCCTGGGGCTTGTGTGGCATGTAGGTAACTTGCAACTTGTCAGCCCCAAGCCTGGATATTGTCCAGGTTTTGCCGATCGAGTCCCTTAAAATTCTGAACTGTTTTTCGATGCAGTGGATGTGGATTGATTCCTCGCACGTGGGGAAAAGTATAACCGGCCGGCAAGTTACCAACATGAGATGAAGCAGTCCATGACGAAATTCGCTTATATATTTTAGTCATGGACTGCTTCATCTTATGTTGATAACTTGCCCGCCGGTTATACTTTTCCCCACGTGCGAGGAATCAATCCGCATCCACTGCATCGAAAAACAGTTCAGAATTTCAAGGTCCTCTATTGGGTCATGATGGAACCATCAATTCACGAGACACGTGCTTTAAGATATGAACAATGGTTTTAATCTACTGACTACAGAGCCAGCCTGTTACCCGTTGAACTCTCGAGGAACTGCAGGCTGGCTCTGGACAAGGGTATTTATACAGCAGTCAAGGGGGAGGAGTCGTGGGCGGAGCCAAGGGTGGAGCCCTGTACAAACTCCTGAGCATTCCCAGAGCTACTCCCCCTAGTGGTTGGATAACGCTACTGCGCTTACAATGGTATTGGTAAATACAGTGTGAATTACTAAGTTACATTCACCACAGGCCACACTCTTTTAAAAAAAATAATTTTTATTAAAATTTTCACAAAATATCAATAACAGAAAATACTAAGAACTGAAAGAACAACCCCTCCCCCCTTGTATACAAAAAAGAAGAAATAAATTAACGCCAGACATTAGCAAAGAACAAATATACACGCCCCTTCAGCCCAGAACAAAGAGACGGCCCCCCCTCCCCCACTCACTCCCCCCCTCCCCTCCCCCCTCACTCTCCCACCTACCCACCTTCTCCCCTATCCCTCAATCCCCCACCTACCCACCTTCTCCCCATATCCATCAATCCTCCACCTACCCACCTTCTCCCCTATCCCTCAATCCCCCACCTACCCACCTTCTCCTCATATCCCTCAACCTCTCACCAGCCTACCTTCTCCCCGTCTCCCTCAATCCCCCACCTACCCACCTTCTCCTCATATCCCTCAATCCCCCACCTACCCACCTTCTCCCCATCTCCCTCACTCTCCCACCTATCCACCTTCTCCCCGTGTCCCTCAATCCCCCACCTACCCACCTCCCCGTATTCCTCAATCCCCCACCTACCCACCTTCTCCCCGTGTCCCTCAATCGCCCACCTACCCACCTTTTCCCCGTATCCCTCAATCTCCCACCTACCACCTTCTTCCCATATCCCTCAATCCCCCACCTACCCACCTTCTCCCCGTATCCCTCAATCCCCCACCTACCCACCTTCTCCCCGTATCCTTCAATCCCCCACCTACCACCTTCTCCCCGTATCGCTCAACCTCCCACCTACCCACCTTCTCCCTGTCTTCCTCAATCCCCACCTACCCACCTTCTCCCCGTATCCCTCAATCCCCACCTACCCACCTTCTCCCTGTCTTCCTCAATCCCCACCTACCCACCTTCTCCCCGTATCGCTCAACCTCCCACTTATCCACCTTCTCCCCGTATCCCTCAATCCCCACCTACCCACCTTCTCCCTGTCTTCCTCAATCCCCACCTACCCACCTTCTCCCCGTATCCCTCAATCCCCCACCTACCCACCTTCTCCCCGTGTCCCTCAATCCCCACCTACCCACCTTCTCCCCGTATCCCTCAACCCCCCACCTACCCACCTTCTCCCCCTATCCCTCAATCCCCCACCTACCCACTGCCTACACCGTCTTCTGTTGCCTATTGTATTTTAAGTGTCCTTGTCATTGAAGGTCTCAGAATAGTGGTGCGTATGGTGTCAGTCTGACAGTAAGCTCGCTCCCTGATTTGTGTGTGTGTGTGGCGGAGGCCTGAATACACCTTCTGCCTACCAGCGTACAGACATCCTGTCGACTGCTGTTTAGCATCGCTTCCTGTGTGCCTGACCACAGGAGGCCACAGGATGGGGGTGGGGTAAAGCATCCAGACTCTCGCACGTTATGCTCTGCACTCGTCTGAGTTCCGAATCCCTCTCTCACACACTCTCTCCCTCGCTGTCTCTGTTTGCATCTGCGTGTCTCGCTCCCTGAATCTGTCGCTATCTCTCTCACTCTGCCTCTCTCTTTCAAGGGTCCAGAGGAGGTTCACAAGAATGATCCCTGGAATGAAGAACTTGTCTATTGAGGAATTGTTGAGGACTCTGGGTCATTGGAGTTTAGAAGGATGAGGGGGGACCTTATTGAAACTTACAGGATACTGCGAGGCCTGGAGAGAGTGGACGTGGAGAGGATGTTTCCACTTGTAGGAGAAGCTAGAAGCAGAGGACACAATCTCAGACTAAAGGGGCGATCCTTTAAAACAGAGATGAGGAGGAATTTCTTCAGCCAGAGGGTGGTGAATCTGTGGAACTCTTTGCCGCAGAAGGCTGTGGAGGCCAAATCACTGAGTGTCTTTAAGACAGAGATAGATAGGTTCTTGATCAATAAGGGGATCAGGGGTTATGGGGAGAAGGCAGGAGAATAGGAAGAGAAAAATATCAGCCATGATTGAATGGTGGAGCAGACTCGATGGGCCGAGTGGCCTAATTCTGCTCCTATTTCTTATGGTCTAAACCTGGTGACTGTAATTAATGGGCAGCCAACGGCCAAAGACTATGGGGGTTTTTCGAAGAATTATTGGTTAAGTCACTTGCGTTGCCACTCTGGGACGGGTGGGCCTGGACTTGACCACACACTAGCCCAGGGGGTCGTAACAGTGCTGGAAGCTGTTCAGGAACTTCATAAGACAGTCCCGCCATGCACAAGTCTGGTGAACCATCATTACATCCCCTCTATGGTAACAATACAATTTCTGAGGGAAAATGGCCTAAAACTACACCCAGTACTCCAGGCGCAGTCTATTGATCGCTCCATTCATTGGCTCCATCCAGCAATGACCTCACCTCCCCAAGCTGGAAAAAACAAATGATATCTGCTGGCTACAAAGCACATTAACTCCCCAGGGACTTCCCCCAGTCAAAGCACAGTCCATTAGCCCAGACTGAAAAACATATACCTTTTGGTATTTCACCACCTGGCTGCTAAAAGCACCTCCCAGGCCCTGCGAAAATATAATAATTATTTTATTAAACGTGACCACAGCAGTCAAACGCACTCCAACACGAGGCGTTTAACCCTTAAAATGCCCAATACTTAGAATCTAATATTCCTAAAGACTTCAAATCATCGAGGGTCTATAAAATTGAAGCTGGACCTTGCTACTCCTGAACTCAAATCCTCTTGCGATAAAGGCTAACACCCCATTAGGCTTCCCAATAGCTTGCTGCACCTTCATGCTGAGCGAATACCAGGGATTGACGGGTTTCCCTCAAGAGGAAAGATTGGAGAGGTTAGGCTTGTATCCGCTGGAGTTTAGAACACTGAGAAGCAACTCGATCATAACCTTTAATATCCTGAGGGGGTCTTGGACCGGGTGGGAGGTGGAGTGGGGAGGTAGGAGGCTCAGATTTTCAGAGGACCAGAGGGAACCTTGTGGTGCATGTCCATACCTCTGTTGCTGCCCTCTGCTGGCGGCAAGTGGATGATACCAACTTCAAGACTCACAATTGGAGCTCGAAAAAAATACCTCCCGGTAGAGAGAATTGCTACACAGTTCCAGGGTCCCAGGTTCGATTCCGGCTTGGGTCACTGTCTGTGTGGAGTCTGCATGTTCTCCCCGTGTGTGCGTGGGTTTCCTCCGGGTGCTCCGGTTTCCTCCCACAGTCCAAAGATGTGCAGGTTAGGTGGATTGGTCATGATCAATTGCCCCTTAGTGTCCAAAATTGCCCTTACTGTTGGGTGGGGTTATGGGGATAGGGTGGAGGTGTTGACCTTGGGTAGGGTGCTCTTTCCAAGAGCCGGTGCAGACTCGATGGGCCAAATGGCATCCTTCTGCACTGTAAATTCTATGATAACTTGGCCAGGCTCGCTCTGGAGGATGTGCACCGTAAATTTCCAAACTCTGGCCTTGCGAACGTTGATCCCAGCGTTACCACTGCTGAATTTCAGAAGTCCCTGTTACTTTATAAAGTTTGAGGTCTTAGTTTACAATTCATTCAAACGGACAATCTGGCGGTCTACAGGCCTCATTCGCCATCGAGAGAGCCTTTCGCCTGCTCTTCCAAAACAAAGTTTTATCAGCGAAATGTCCAGTTGTGAGCCCATGTTCTGTCTGCCCACACGAAATTCATTCTGCAGGGAGTCGCAGCTTTTTGCACATTTTAGCTCGTTCTGGGTGAGTGTGCTTAACACTCAATTTGGCTCTGTTTCGTTACTTAGCTCTGGAGTCGCCAGGTATCATTAAGATACCGCCACAAGTTTCAAGGTCAAGTTCAGAAGCAATAAACTCTATACACCAATTAGTAAGTTCAAACAAGACACGTTTATTATATTACAGTAATCTACTAATCGTGCATATAAAACTATAAGGCTAGGCTAATCCTACCACTAATAGGCCAAATACTTATCTGAATAAGGGGACTGCCGGATCAGGGAACAACGGCTTCTAGCTTTGTCCTGGGTCCGCAGGCTTCCAGTAGTTATGGACTACAGGGGGTCAGGAGTGTCTACTCTCGTAGCGTGCATTGTGACTTACTTGTTGGCGGCTTCTATCCAGACCTCTCCTCCTCAAGGTTCTTCTGCTGCAACGGTGTTCTGCTGGGAGGGCTGGCTGGTCAAGGAGAGGCTGGCAGAGAGAGAGAGCTGGGGTCGCGGTCTCTGCTTTATACTCCTCTCAGGGTCTTGCGCCCATCTGGGCAGACCCTCTATACTCTCGCAATCGATTGGGTCTCTTCCCAATCGATTGATTTGAATTCCCCAATAACGGGGCAGTCCCTCGATCACCGGGGCGGTTCATGGGACTTATTGTTTTGAGCTTCTTTGGCGCCGAAAAGTCTGGCCTTCCATTGAATGTATCGATTAGTGTTAACTTGTTTCTTTTGTGCCTGGGGATCGCCCGGCATTGCCTCATTAATATGGTAACTGTTTTCTTTTCATAGTGCTGTCTGGTTTCTGCAACAGCCAAAACTAGTTTCTGCAGCAGTCCAAATATACAATCGCTTTGCAAGCTGCTTGCTTTTTACAACATGTCCATTTTCCCTGCATTCCTTGCAATCGTCCATTTTGTGTTGGGCAGTGGTCACCCCAGGTGGCTACACCTCACGGCACAATGTCGGCAGACTGCTGAAGACAGCAAGACAGGTAGATAAAGGTGGTAACGAAGGAATAAGGGATACTTGTCTTTATTTTCCTCGGAGCGGAGAGTGCTGAGGGGGAAGACCGAATCAAGATGTACAAAATTATGGCATAGATGGGAAGGAACATTTCCCCTTAGTAGAGGTTGGATGGCCTCTACTTTAATGCTCAGAGAGTCATAGGTAAGGCAGAAGAGTTAAGGGCGTGGATTGACACGCGGAGTTGTGGTGTTGTTGCCATCTCAGAGTCATGGTGGAGGGAGGGGCAGGACTGGCAGCTCAACGTTCCCGGGAACAGCATCTTCAGGCGAGGCGTGCAAAAGAGGAGGTGGTGTCGAATTATTCATTAAGGAGTGAGTTACTGCCGGAAGGAGGGACAAAATCTTGGATTGGGTCTTCAAATGCGGTTTGTGGGTAGAGGTTAGGAATAGGATCAGGGAAGCCACATTGCCGGGAGTGTAATAGAGGCCTCTAAACAGTCAGCGGGCAATAGAGGAGTAAGGGTTAAAAACCTGGGTTAGTGTGTTCGACTGCTGCAGTAGTGTTTGTAAAGAATCCTGGATTGAAAGATGTTGGGAGTCAGGGGTGCAATTAAAGCATCGTAAAAATCTTGGGCTAATGGAATGTTGTTTGGATTAGGGGGGGATTCCCTGTGGAGTTAATTAAATGTTAGTATGGTGCAATTACAGGGAGGACCAAAGGTATCAGGTATTTTGCAGGCAAGCAGTGTTAGTTGAGCGTTAGATGGGGATGCGAGCAGAGGTCAAGCATCTCAGTTCAGTTAAATGATAGCTAGATAAGCAGTTACTTTCCAAGCAGTTCAGAAGAGTGTGTTTAGAAGGTGAACTGTAACAAGCTGAGCAGCCTCTGAAGAAATGCAGCCATAGTTCCTGCATGGTTCTGACAGGAGTCAGATCTTGTCTTCAAAGCAGCGTCGAAAGATCTATTTTTCTCATAATACAGTATCCAGATATCACTGTATAGCAGGCATTCCTTTTTTTTAAATGTTTTTTTATTTTCATATTTTATATATGACAAATTACAAGTTATTAGAGAGAGAGAAAAAAAAAGGAAAACACAAAAATTTTACATGAATATTTACAGGTAAGCATCTTCATAACAATAATTGTGGCCGCCCCCTTTAGCCAGCATACATATTTTACATTCCCCAATATGGCCGAGGCACATGTTTATAGGCATTTATTTATAGTTTGGTTTTGGGCCTTGGCTTGCCATCAAACCCCCATACCGAGCCCGTAGCCCCCCCCCCCTCCCTCCCCCCGGCTACCTTCCCCCGATTCCCGCCCATTTTCCCCTGGTTCTTGGCCACCCGACTATTCTTCCTCCTGTACGTTGGCCACAAACAGGTCCCGGAACAGTTGCATGAATGGCTCCCACGTTCTGTGGAAGCCGTCGTCCGACCCTCGGATGGCGAATTTGATTTTCTCCATTTGGAGAGATTCCGAGATGTCGGACAGCCAGTCTGCAGCTCTGGGTGGTGCTGCTGACCGCCAGCCAAACAGGATTCTACGGCGGGCAATCAGGGAGGCAAAAGCAAGGGCGTCCGCCCTCCTCCCCAGGAATAGATCTGGCTGGTCTGAAACCCCGAAGACCGCCACTATCGGGCATGGCTCCACCCTCACCCCCACCACTTTGGACATAGCCTCGAAGAAGGCTGTCCAGTACTCCACAAGTCTGGGGCAAGACCAGAACATGTGGGCGTGGTTGGCCGGGCCTCTCTGGCACCGCTCACATTTGTCCTCCACCTCCGGGAAGAACCTACTCATACGGTTTCTCGTTAAGTGGGCTCTATGTACCACTTTTAGTTGCGTCAGGCTGAGCCTTGCGCACGTGGAGGTGGAGTTGACCCTATGCAGTGCTTCGCTCCAGAGTCCCCACCCTATCTCCATCCCCAGGTCGTCCTCCCATTTCCTTCTTGTTGCGTCCAGTACGGTGTCGTCCCTATCTACCAGTCGGTCATACATGTCACTACAGTTCCCTTTCTCTAGGATACTTGCGTCCAGTAGGTCTTCCAGTAGTGTCTGTCGTGGCGGTTGTGGGTACGTCCTTGTCTCCTTTCGTAGGAAGTTTTTGAGCTGCAGGTACCGTAGCTCGTTCCCCCTGGCTAGCTGAAATTTCTCTGTCAGTTCGTCCAGTGTTGCGATCCTGTCGTTCGTGTATAGGTCCTTGACTGTCAGTGTCCCACCGTCCTGCCTCCACCTTTTGAAGGTGGCGTCAGTCAGTGCTGGTGTGAACCTATGGTTGTTGCAGATGGGAGCCTTGTCCGACATTTTGTACAGGCCAAATTGCTGCCGCAGTTGGTTCCAGGATTGGAGGGTGGCCGTCACCACTGGGCTGGTGGAGTGTTTTTTGGGCAGGGATGGGAGTGCTGCCGTGGCGAGGGCCCGGAGGGAGGTTCCCATGCAGGAGGCCTCCTCCGCACGCACCCACTCGGCTTCTGGCTCCTGGATCCATCCCCTTACTCGCTCGGCTGTTGCCGCCCAGTGGTAGAATTGTAGATTCGGGAGGGCTAGCCCCCCCCTGGATTTAGTTTTTTGTATGACCTTCTTTGGGATCCTAGCATTTTTACCCCCCCATACGAACGCCATGATATGTTTGTCCAGCGCTTTGAAAAAGGCCTTGGGGATGTAGATCGGAATGGATCTAAACAGGAAAAGGAACCTGGGCAGTACGTTCATTTTGATCGTCTGGACTCTCCCCGCGAGGGAGAGCGGGAGTGTGTTCCATCTTTGCAGGTCCTTTTTTACTTCCTCCGTCAGGCTGGTGAGGTTCCATTTGTGGATCCCTTTCCAGTCATGGGCTATTTGGATCCCCAGGTAGCGGAATTTATTTCGGGCTTGTCTGATTGGCAGGCCCTTTAGTGCTGCCCCCCCCCCCCCCCCCCCCCCCCCCCCCCCCTTGCGGGTGTACTGGGAAGATCTCACTTTTGCTCATGTTGAGTTTGTAGCCCGAGAAGGCTCCAAACTCTTTCAGGAGCGCTATGATTCCGTCCATGCTGCTTTGTGGGTCCGAGATATAGAGGAGCAGATCATCCGCATAGAGTGAGACTCTGTGCTCTCTACCTCCCCTTCGGATCCCCCTCCAATTTTTTGCTGCCCTGAGAGCGATTGCTAGCGGTTCGATTGCTAGTGCGAACAGCAGCGGGGACAGTGGGCATCCTTGTCTGGTGCCCCTGTGCAGCTGGAAGTTAGCAGGCATTCCTGAGGGCTCGCTGTCTTTTAACACTGGATTGAGATCTGAGATTTTCTTTGTTTCATTGGGAATAAAGATAGCAGTTAAGGGCAATGTGTCACTGCATTAATTAGCATTATTTAAGGGGTAATTGTAGGCTATTTTCTGGTGTGATATTAAAGATGTTTTAATACTGTGTTAGTAATAAAGTTTGTTTTAATTGATCACATCCCTATTTTGTGTGAAATCCCTCCTGGAATGAGGAATTCTTTCCTCACCATCTTATCAGAGGCTGGTTTAGCTCAGTGGGCTGGACAGCTGGTTTGAGATGCAAACCAAGGCCAGCAGTGTGGGTTCAATTCCCGTACCAGCTGAGAATTCTGAATTCTCCCTCCATGTACCCGAACAGGTGCCGGAATGTGGCGACTAGGGGCTTTTCACAGTAACTTCATTGCGGTGTTAATGTGAGCCTAGTTGTGACAATAAAGATTATTTATTACAAAATAAAATAAAATATTGGGGTTTTTGTCCAGTTTCCTGGTCACTGTTGGGGTCGGGTCCGGAGTTGTAATAGGTGAGTGAAAATAATAATAGGGTCATTTTGTTAGGGGATTTCAACTTCCCCAACATTAATTATGGAGAGTCGTAGTGTAAAGAGTTTGGAGGGGGCGGATTTCTGGAAAGCTTTTTACGTCAATATGTAGAAGGTACAACAAGGGATGGCGCAGTGCCAGACCTAATTCTGGGAACAAAGTCAGACAAATGTTCAAAGTGGCAGTGGGGGAGCATTTTAGTGATAGCGATCACAACACAGTACGACTTAAGTGTTATGGAAAAGGAAAAAAAGATGGTATGCAAACAATGGAGGGAGGGTGCGGGAGCAACAAGCCCATGAACTCTGGATGTCCAGAAATATTCCTGACTGGATGGGGAGGAAAAGAGAGGCTTTTAGCAGGTACGAAGGGGGAAGTTAAGAGAGGAAATAAGAGAGCAAAGAGAGGGCATGAAAAAGCATTGATGGATAGGATATTGGAGAGTCCCAAGATATTCTTTAAGTATATTACAGGGAAGGTCATAACCAGGGAAATAGTACGGCCCATTAGGGACCAAGGGGGCAACCTGTGCAGAAGGACATTGGTAGGGCCTTGAACGAGTACGTCCAACCTGTCTTCACCCAGGAGGAAGAGGAGGCAGATACAGAATTCAGGGAGATGAACTGTGAGATTGTTGAACAGTTTGACATAGGGAGTGAGGAGGTGTTAGCTTGCCGGACCAGAGACCCCCAACTTTTGTTTGGGTACCGGACAAGAAAGGACTGGTGACTCTGACCAATATGTTACTTTTATGTTGAAAACATACTTTAATTTAAACACAGAATTAGCCGCATTAACATCAAAGGAATAGATTTATAATTAACACAATTCACAGTTCTTAAATAAAAGAAAAAAAACAACACTTGAACTTACTATCTACACCTGTCACTATATTCCAGTTAATACTGGATCAAATCCAGTTCAAATGCCACTTATAAATAAAGTTAACAGTCACTTGTTTATCTGTGCAGACATTTGGTGAGAGAGAGAGACCTTTTTAGGAGTAATCTGAAAATCCTTTTGTCAGATTCAAATACGGTGGCAAACTGCTGTTCAACTAAACATCTTCCAGCAGACAGCAAAACTACAGACAGACCTGGCTCCTCCAATGAATTACATCATCTGTACCCCACTAAGTTATCCCATGACATGCTTAGCTAGGCTTAAACACAGTCCATCCAATTATCTTTACCCCCAGCAATCAAAACAATGTTCCATTAGCCATTTCTCCGTAAAGAAGTAAATGGTTAGAATCAATGATTATCTCAATTTTACAACTCCTTAATCACAGCTTTAGCAGACATGCTGCCTGTGTGTATTTTAAATAACATTACCACAGAAAAATATAAAATATAACAATTTCCTACATTCATCACAGAAGTTTTGGCAGGCTGAAAAGTGGACAAATCCCCAGGTCCAGATGAATTGAATCCCAGGATGCTGAGGGAGGAAGTTACTGGGGCTCTGACTCAAATTTTTAGTTCCTCTATGGCTACAGGGGAGGCACCAGGGGATTGGAGGATAGCTAATGTGGTCCCTCTTTGCGAGATAATCCAGGGAATTACAGACCAGTCAGTCTCACGTCAGTGGTAGGGAAACTATTGGCGAAACTTCTGAAGGAGAGAATCTGTCTCCACTTGGTGAGGCAAGGGTTTGATCAGGAATAGTCAGCAGGGCTTTGTCAGAGGGAGGCCATGCCTCACAAATCTGATTGAACTTTTCGAGGAGGTGTATGGATGAGGGCCGTGTAGTTGTTGTAGTTTATAAAGGTTTCGGCAAAGCCTTTGACAAGGAGACCGATAAAAAAAATGCAAATGCAGATGGGTAACGAGGCAAGTGAAACGCGATTGGGCGGAGAATAGTTTCTGATGCCGAAACCGCAGTTGGAGCCGGTTTGAGCCCCGGCAATGGAGTAAATGCGGCGCTCGCCGGGCAGGGTGAAGTGCAGTTGGCATGTCATTAGCGGGCCTGGCACCCGACGCGCCGCGGTTCACCGCCTGCGATGGGCCGAGTTCCCGACGGCACGGTTTATAAAATGGCGGACTTGCCGACCTGGCTGCTGAGCGAGAGAGAGAGAGGAGGGAGGTAGGAAATGGCGTGGAGACACTCCGACCCGGATACCGGTTGTACTGGCTGCAGCTTGCGGTGCCCAGGCACCATCTTTCTGAACACCCGCCGACCACCCACCCCGGCCCCTGGCTCCCCACAGAGGCACCGGCCGTTTGGGTGCGCGCCCCCCCCCCCCCCTCCGCCCAACCGGCAGCCACCCAGGGCCATATCCAAGGCAGCCCCCAGTGAGGGCAGTGCCAGCCAATGGTGCCCCTAGCAGCAGGGACGGGCACCCAGACCAATGAGGCTGGATACCGACTGGGCAGGGGTGCGGTGTCACTGTGAGGCCACTCTGTAGCACATGGTACCTGGGTGGACACTGGAGTTTTACGCAGAGGGGGATACAGCAGGTTTCGAGGGGGATTTGAGGATAAACCTAGAGGCCGATGGAAATCCAGAAATCATTTTCTGAAAGGCTGGTTGAGGGGAGAACAACAATTAAGAAGTGTTTCGGTGAGACTGGATCTATACAAGGCTACTCTCTCTCACCCTCTCACTCTGTTTCACACTCACTCTCACTCCGTCTGATACTTCCTCTGTCCCTCTCACACACCCTCTTCCCACCCATGTTTTCTCACATTCCCCCTCTCCCTCTCACACTCTCTGAATCCCTCTCCTCCACTCAGATTGTCTCACGTTCCCTCGCTCCCTCTCACATTGTCTCACACTCTCTCAGATTGCCTCACACTCCCTCTCTTCCTCCTGGACGGTCTCACATTCTCCATCTCCCTCTCATACCCTCTCTCTCTCTCTCGCTCTCTCTCTTTCTCTCTGTCTCACACTCTCCCTCTCACACTGTCTCACACTCCCTCTCTCTCTCACACGCTGTCTCACACTCCCTCTCTCTCTCCCTCATGTCTCACTCTCTCTCTCTCACACTGTCTCACAGTCCCTCTCTCCCTCTCTCTCGCTCTCACTATCTCACTCCCTCTATCTCTCTCTCTCACTATCTCACACTCCCTCTCTCTCTCACACTGTCTCACACACCCCCTCTCTCTCTCACTATCTCACTCCCTCTATCTCTCTCTCGCACTGTCTCACACTCCCTCTCTCCCTCTCACACTGTCTCACACTCCCTCTCTCTCTCCCTCATGTCTCACACTCTCTCTCTCTCACACTGTCTCACAGTCCCTCTCTCCCTCTCTCTCTCTCTCACTATCTCACACTCCCTCTCTCTCTCTCTCACTATCTCACACTCCCTCTCTCTCTTACACACTGTCTCACACTCCCTCTCTCTTTCTCACACACTCCCTCGCTCTTTCTGTCTCACGCTCCCTCTCTCTCTCTCTCTCACTGTCACACACTCCCTCTCTCTCTCCCTCATGTCTCACACTCTCTCTCACACTCACACACTCCCTCTCTCTCTCTCACACTGTCTCACCCTCTCTCCCTCCCACACTGTCTCATACTCCCTCTCTCTCTCCCTCATGTCTCACAATCTCTCTCTCTCACACTGTCTCACCCTCTCTCCCTCTCACACTGTCTCACACCCTCTCTCTCTCCCTCATGTCTCACACTCTCTCTCTCTCACACTGTCTCACCCTCTCTCCCTCCCACACTGTCTCACACTCCCTCTCTCTCTCCCTCATGTCTCACACTCTCTCTCTCTCACACTGTCTCACGCTCCCTCTCTCTCTCACACTGTCTCACACTCCCTCTCTCTCTCACACACTGTCTCACGCTCCCCCTCTCTCTCTCTCTCTCACTATCTCACGCTCTCTCCCTTTCACACTGTCTCACACCCCTCTCTCTCTCTCTCACTATCTCACACTCCCTCTCTCCCTCAGACTATCTCACACTTCCTCACTCTCTTTCACACTGTCTCACAATCCCTCTCTCTCTCTCTCTCTCTCTCACTGTCTCACCCTTTCTCTCTCTCACACTGTCACACACTCCCTCTCTCTCTCCCTCATGTCTCACACTCTCTCTCTCTCCCACACTGTCTCACACCCTCTCTCTCTCCCTCATGTCTCACACTCTCTCTCTCTCTCTCTCTCTCTCTCTCTCACACTGTCTCACACCCTCTCGCTCTCATGTCTCGCACTCTCTCTCGCACTGTCACACACTCTCTCTCTCGCACTGTCTCACACTCCCTCTCTCCCTCTCACACTGTCTCACACTCCCACTCTCTCTCCCTCATGTCTCACACTCTCTCTCTCTCACACTGTCTCACACTCCCTCTCTCTTTCTCACACACTCCCTCGCTCTTTCTGTCTCACGCTCCCTCTCTCTCTCTCTCTCACTGTCACACACTCCCTCTCTCTCTCCCTCATGTCTCACACTCTCTCTCACACTCACACACTCCCTCTCTCTCTCTCACACTGTCTCACCCTTTCTCCCTCCCACACTGTCTCACACTCCCTCTCTCTCTCCCTCATGTCTCACACTCTCTTTCTCTCTCACACTGTCTCACCCTCTCTCCCTCTCACACTGTCTCACACTCCCTCTCTCTCTCCCTCATGTCTCACACTCTCTCTCTCTCACACTGTCTCACCCTCTCTCCCTCCCACACTGTCTCACGCTCCCTCTCTCTCTCTCACACTGTCACACACTCCCTCTCTCTCTCACACTGTCTCACACGCCCTCTCTCTCTCACACACTGTCTCACGCTCCCTCTCTCTCTCTCTCTCTCACTATCTCACACCCTCTCTCCCCTTCACACTGTCTCACACCCCTCTCTCTCTCTCTCACTATCTCACACTCCCTCTCTCCCTCAGACTATCACACTTCCTTACTCTCTTTCACACTGTCTCACAATCCCTCTCTCTCTCTCTCTCTCTCTCTCTCACTGTCTCACCCTTTCTCTCTCTCACACTGTCACACACCCTCTCTCTCTCCCTCATGTCTCACACTCTCTCTCTCTCCCATACTGTCTCACACCCTCTCTCTCTCATGTCTCACACTCTCTCTCTCTCTCACACTGTCACACACTCTCTCTCTCGCACTGTCTCACACTCCCTCTCTCCCTCTCACACTGTCTCACACTCCCTCTCTCTCTCCCTCATGTCTCACACTCTCTCTCACACTGTCTCACACACCCCCTCTCTCTCTCACTATCTCACTCCCTCTATCTCTCTCTCGCACTGTCTCACACTCCCTCTCTCCCTCTCACACTGTCTCACACTCCCTCTCTCTCTCCCTCATGTCTCACACTCTCTCTCTCTCACACTGTCTCACAGTCCCTCTCTCCCTCTCTCTCTCTCTCACTATCTCACACTCCCTCTCTCTCTCTCTCACTATCTCACACTCCCTCTCTCTCTTACACACTGTCTCACACTCCCTCTCTCTTTCTCACACACTCCCTCGCTCTTTCTGTCTCACGCTCCCTCTCTCTCTCTCTCTCTCACTGTCACACACTCCCTCTCTCTCTCCCTCATGTCTCACACTCTCTCTCACACTCACACACTCCCTCTCTCTCTCTCACACTGTCTCACCCTCTCTCCCTCCCACACTGTCTCATACTCCCTCTCTCTCTCCCTCATGTCTCACAATCTCTCTCTCTCACACTGTCTCACCCTCTCTCCCTCTCACACTGTCTCACACCCTCTCTCTCTCCCTCATGTCTCACACTCTCTCTCTCTCACACTGTCTCACCCTCTCTCCCTCCCACACTGTCTCACACTCCCTCTCTCTCTCCCTCATGTCTCACACTCTCTCTCTCTCACACTGTCTCACGCTCCCTCTCTCTCTCACACTGTCTCACACTCCCTCTCTCTCTCACACACTGTCTCACGCTCCCCCTCTCTCTCTCTCTCTCACTATCTCACGCTCTCTCCCTTTCACACTGTCTCACACCCCTCTCTCTCTCTCTCACTATCTCACACTCCCTCTCTCCCTCAGACTATCTCACACTTCCTCACTCTCTTTCACACTGTCTCACAATCCCTCTCTCTCTCTCTCTCTCTCACTGTCTCACCCTTTCTCTCTCTCACACTGTCACACACTCCCTCTCTCTCTCCCTCATGTCTCACACTCTCTCTCTCTCCCACACTGTCTCACACCCTCTCTCTCTCCCTCATGTCTCACACTCTCTCTCTCTCTCTCTCTCTCTCTCTCACACTGTCTCACACCCTCTCGCTCTCATGTCTCGCACTCTCTCTCGCACTGTCACACACTCTCTCTCTCGCACTGTCTCACACTCCCTCTCTCCCTCTCACACTGTCTCACACTCCCACTCTCTCTCCCTCATGTCTCACACTCTCTCTCTCTCACACTGTCTCACACTCCCTCTCTCTTTCTCACACACTCCCTCGCTCTTTCTGTCTCACGCTCCCTCTCTCTCTCTCTCTCACTGTCACACACTCCCTCTCTCTCTCCCTCATGTCTCACACTCTCTCTCACACTCACACACTCCCTCTCTCTCTCTCACACTGTCTCACCCTTTCTCCCTCCCACACTGTCTCACACTCCCTCTCTCTCTCCCTCATGTCTCACACTCTCTTTCTCTCTCACACTGTCTCACCCTCTCTCCCTCTCACACTGTCTCACACTCCCTCTCTCTCTCCCTCATGTCTCACACTCTCTCTCTCTCACACTGTCTCACCCTCTCTCCCTCCCACACTGTCTCACGCTCCCTCTCTCTCTCTCACACTGTCACACACTCCTCTCTCTCTCACACTGTCTCACACGCCCTCTCTCTCTCACACACTGTCTCACGCTCCCTCTCTCTCTCTCTCTCTCACTATCTCACACCCTCTCTCCCCTTCACACTGTCTCACACCCCTCTCTCTCTCTCTCACTATCTCACACTCCCTCTCTCCCTCAGACTATCACACTTCCTTACTCTCTTTCACACTGTCTCACAATCCCTCTCTCTCTCTCTCTCTCTCTCTCACTGTCTCACCCTTTCTCTCTCTCACACTGTCACACACCCTCTCTCTCTCCCTCATGTCTCACACTCTCTCTCTCTCCCATACTGTCTCACACCCTCTCTCTCTCATGTCTCACACTCTCTCTCTCTCTCACACTGTCACACACTCTCTCTCTCGCACTGTCTCACACTCCCTCTCTCCCTCTCACACTGTCTCACACTCCCTCTCTCTCTCCCTCATGTCTCACACTCTCTCTCACACTGTCTCACAGTCCCTCTCTCCCTCTCTCTCTCTCTCTCACTATCTCACTCCCTCTCTCTCTCACTATCTCACACTCCCTCTCTCTCTCACACTGTCTCACACTCCCCCTCTCTCTCTCACTATCTCACACCCTCTCTCTCTCTCTCTCTCACTATCGCACACTCCCTCTCTCTCTCACACTGTCTCACACCCTCTCTCTCACACACTGTCTCACACTCTGTCTCTCCCTCTGACACTGTCTCATCTCTCTCTCTCACACTGTCACACACTCTCTCTCTCGCACTGTCTCACACTCCCTCTCTCCCTCTCACACTGTCTCACACTCCCTCTCTCTCTCCCTCATGTCTCACACGCTCTCTCTCTCACACTGTCTCACAGTCCCTCTCTCCCTCTCTCTCTCTCTCTCACTATCTCACACTCCCTCTCTCTCTCTCTCACTATCTCACACTCCCTCTCTCTCTCACACTGTCTCACACCCTCTCTCTCTCTCTCACTATCTCACACCCTCTCTCTCTCTCTCTCACTATCTCACACTCCCTCTCTCTCTCTCACTGTCTCACACCCTCTCTCCCTCTCACTCTCCGTCTCTCCTTCTCAGACTGTCTCACACTCCCTCTCCCTCTCACTGTCTATGTACTGTGCAGGTCCAGGTTACTTTCAGCTACATGTTTTCGCTGTGCCTCCGTGCTGCGGATTACACACATATTGTGCTCAGTCATCGGAACCTGCATTCTAATTTCCCAATGTGTGGCATTTCGGCTGGGGGAGTGGATATATCCTGAGGCTGAGACCCAATCGATGCGGTCTCTCATACTTGGCACCAATGGCAGCTCCACTTTATCCTCATCGCCAGTGTTGAACCCGCTAAATCAGCACGCAGGAGACACCAGGTGGAAAACGATGAACAAGGTTTATTAGCAATACAATCACATTCCCCACTCCCCACTCCCCTCCTTGCCCTGGTCAGGTCAGGGTTTTTATATGAGTGAGGGCTCCCTTTGTTAAGGGGAAGCCCCACCCCCATTCCCGGGAAAATTCATATTCCGTGGAGGTCACGGGGAATCGGATCATCCTTATTCCTTACCCTCCGTGGGGGGTTAGAACAGAGAGGATTCGAGTAGAGGATTCTTGTTTCAATTATGCAGGGACTTGGTGAGGCCACAGCTGGAGTATTGTGCGCAGTTTGGGTCTCCTTATCTGAGGAAGGATGTTCTTGCTCTCGAGGGAGAGCAGCGAAGGTTTACCAGACTGATTCCAGGGATGGCGGGACTGACGTATGAGGAGAGATTGAATTCATTAGGGCTTAAACATAGATTACTGTAGCTGTGTGGGGTATTCTTGTTTGTGGTTAATAAAAATTCTTACTGTGTGTGTTTATAAAAATGTTAACTAAATTCATAGAATAAAACTTGTTTTTTTGATTAAAAGCACCGAGAACTCTGTTGAATAACATCTGAAAGGCAGGCTCTTGTACTCAACACAACCAAAATCAAAAACAGTTATAGGTCAGGTGAACTCCGTGATAAACTTTGGGGTTTTCTAAACCTTGGCCCATAACAAATTGGGGGCTCGTCCGGGATAAGTCTTTTGTGATTGGATTGTCTGAGTGAACTTAAAGACAGTGAAGGGTGAGCATATTTTGTTTGCTTTTCAGGTGTGGTATTCCAGTTTAAATAGGGAGTGTGCTGTGGACAATGGCTCTTTCAGAGGCTCAGAAGATTTTGGGGGTGGAGAAGGTCACACGCAGTACCTCGCGGACAGAGACGAAAAACACGCTTTTCGATGTGGCAAAATCATTGCTGTTCACATTACCTGACAAAGTACGAAAAGAAATAATTGTGGCGGTAGCTGAGCATTTATAATGGCCTGAGACACAGTCAGAATCATTGGAAATGGCAAGAATTCACTGACAGATCAAGCTGCTTGAACGTGAAAAAGAATTAAGGCAGCTTGAATACGAAATGAGGGAAAAAGAAAGAATAGCCCGAGCAGAACAAAAAGAGAGAGAAAGGGAGGTACAGATCAGGGAAAAAGAAAAAGAGAGAGACTTTGAACTTGAGAAACTGGCCACGAAACATGAAAGTCAGTTAAAATTGGCAGAGGTAAAAAGAAACATACAGTCTGAGGATAGTGATGAGGATAGTGAGCAAGAGCACCATAGTCGAAGGCTTGGTGAGGATCTATTTAAATATGCCCAAGCATTGCCAAGATTTGATGAGAAGGATGTAGAAGCCTTTTTCATTTCATTTCAGAAGGTAGCTAAACAGATTAAATGGCCACAGGTAATCTGGGTATTATCGATCAAAACAAAGTTGGTAGGTAGGGCTAGTGAAGTGTTTGCATCACTATCAGAGGAGATTTCTGGGACGTATGAGGAGGTGAAAAAAAATCTACCTTCGCTGCATCTGAACTAGTCCCTGAAGCCTACAGGCAAAGCTTTAGAAATTTAAGGAAACCTGGTCAAACATACATGGAGTTTGAAAGGATCAAACATGGTAATTTTGATAGGTGGATAAGGGCTTTGAAATTAGACCAAATGTATGAAGCTCTAGAGAAATAATAATTTTGGAAGAGTTTAAAAATTCAATTCCTGATTTAGTGAGAACTCATGTGGAAGAGCAGAGGGTTAAAACTGCGAGATTAGCAGCAGGGATGGCAGATGATGATGAATTAGTTCATAAATCAAAGTTTGGGTTCGGACATCAGTTTCAGCCGGTGAGGGATAGAAACTGGGGACATGAAAAATACTCAAGTGATAAAGGTAAAGGTGATCTGATGGGAGATAATAAGGAGAGTGTACCTCAGATTAAAAAATAAATCCAGGAGGGTGGAAGAGACATGAAAAGTTTCAGATGTTTTTACTGTAATAAACTAGGCCATGTAAAGTCACAGCGTTGGTGGTTGAAGAAAAGCACTGGGAAGGCTGATGTGGTAAAAAAGGATAAGTCAGTGGGGTTTGTTAAAGTGGTAAAGGAAAGCCCAAGGGAAAGCGAAGGAGGTGCAAAAGATTGTACAGCCTGATCAAGAGGTGATTGATAAGAAGGTGCCAGATCTCTTTAAAGAATTTACTTGTGTGGGTAAAATTTACTCATGTGTACCAGAAGGAGCAGGTAAAGAAGTCACAATTTTAAGAGATACGGGAGCTAGTCAATCTTTAATGGTAAGAGATGAGGAGTTATGTAGTTTGGGAAGAATATTGCCAGAAAAGGTGGTAATATGTGGAATTCAGGGTGAGAAGAGTAGTGTTCCATTATATAAGGTAAGGTTGGAAAGTCCAGTGAAGAGTGGTGTAGTGGTAGTAGGGGTAATAGAGAAACTATCTTGTCCAGGAATACAGTTTATTTTGGATAATGGTTTATTTTGGTTTAGCTCACTCAGCTAAATTGCTGGCTTTTAAAGCAGACCAAGCAGGCCAGCAGCACGGTTCGATTCCTGTACCAGCCTCCTCGGACAGGCGCCGGAATATGGTGACTAGGGGCTTTTCACAGTAACTTCATTGAAGCCTACTTGTGACAATAAGCGATTTTCATTTCATTTCATTTCAAAATGATTTAGCTGGATCGCAGGTGGGAGTGATGCCTACTGTGGGTGATAAGCCAGTGGAAAATCAAACAATTGAATTGTTGAAGGACGAATATCCTGGGATTTTTCCAGTTTGTGGTGTAACAAGGTCGCAAAGTCACAGGTTAAGACAGGAGGAGAAATCAAAGAGTGAAGGTAAAGTTGAATTGTCAGAAACGATTTTTGATCAGATGGTTGGAAAAGAACAAGAACAGGTGGAGTATGAGGCGGATATTTTTATTTCAAGGAAAATTTGATGGGTTACATCAGAAAGATAAAGAAATAAAACGGATGTATCAGAAAGGATGCATGGAAGAGGAACCTGAGTGTGTACCAGAATGTCATTACCTTAAAAATGATGTCATAATGAGAAAATGGAGACCTTTACATATGCAGGTGGATGAAAAGTGGGCAAAAGTTCATCAAGTGGTACTGCCGGTAGGGTATAGAAAGGAGGTGTTGTGAGTAGCATATGAGGTACCAGTGGGAGGTCATTTGGGAGTAAGGAAAACTCAAGCTAAAATACAAAAATATTTTTGTTGGCCAGGACTACATAAAGATGTAGTTAATTTTGGCGATCATGTCACACATGTCAAGTGATAGGGAAACCTCAAGCAGTGATAAAACCAGCGTCCCTTAATACCCATTCTAGCATTTGAGGAACCGTTTACGAGGGTCCTTATTGATTGCGTAGAACCGCTTCTTAAAAAAAAGTGGGAATCAATATCTTTTGACTATAATGGATGTGTCTGCTAGGTTTCCAGTGGCCATTCCAGTATGTAATATTACAGCTAAAAAGATTGTGGAGGAGTTACTTAAATTCCTTACTAAATATGTACTATCCACAGAAATACAATCGGATCAAGGATCAAATTTTACCTCAAGCTTATTTAAGGAAGTTATGGATAGCTTAGAAATAAAACAATTTAAATCAACTGCCTATCATCCAGAATCGCAGGGAGCGTTAGAAATGTGGCATCAGACGTTAAATACAATGTTGAGGGCTTATTGTCAAGATTATCCAGAGGATTGAGATAAAGGAATTCCATTTGTACTGTTTGCATTTAGGGATGCACTTCATGAGTCAACCAAATTCAGTCCTTTTGAACTAATTTTTGGTCATGAGGTAAGAGGACCACTTAAATTGATTAAGGAGAAATCGGTGAGTGAGAAATCGGAAATTACATTATTGGATTACGTGTCAAATTTTAGGGAACGATTAAATAGAGCAGGTGAATTCGATAGACAACATTTAAAAGTTGCACAGCATGTGATGAAACAGGTAGTGGACAAGAAAGCAAAAGTTCGTAGTTTTGACAGTGGAGATGAAGTTTTAGTATTGTTGCCATTGGGAGGAACCTGTAAAAGCAAGGTTTTGTGAACCTTATCAGATTGAAAGGAAATTGAGTGAGGCGAATTATTTGATAAGAACGCCAGATGGAAGGACATCTCACTGGTGTCATGTGAATATGCTTAAAAGGTACTTTGAAAGGGAAGGAGATCAAAAGGAGGAGGTTTTAGTGATTCTTAAGTGACGAACCAAATCCAGATGACTCTGAATTTGACATTCCACAAATTAAATTGGATAATAAGGATGTTCTTAAAAATTAGGATAAATTGTTGAGTTACCTTCCAGAGGAAAAACAAACTGACCTGAAAGAGTTATTGATATCACATGGGC
>NC_052165.1:94437739-94459566 GCF_902713615.1 Scyliorhinus canicula | reverse complement strand
GACACAGTTAGTTTACCATCAGTGTGTTTAATCCATAAGGACACAGTTAGTTTACCATCAGTGTGTTTAATCCATAAGGACACAGTTAGTTTACCATCAGTGTATTTAATCCATAAGGACACAGTTAGTTTACCATCAGTGTATTTAATCCATAAGGACACAGTTAGTTTACCATCAGTGTATTTAATCCATAAGGACACAGTTAGTTTACCATCAGTGTGTTTAATCCATAAGAACACAGTTAGTTTACCATCAGTGTATTTAATCCATAAGGACACAGTTAGTTTACCATCAGTGTATTTAATCCATAAAGACACAGTTCGTTTACCATCAGTGTATTTAATCCATAAGGACACAGTTAGTTTACCATCAGTGTATTTAATCCATAAAGACACAGTTAGTTTACCATCAGTGTATTTAATCCATAAGGACACAGTTAGTTTACCATCAGTGTATTTAATCCATAAAGACAGTTAGTTTACCATCAGTGTATTTAATCCATAAGACACAGTTAGTTTACCATCAGTGTGTTTAATCCATAAGGACACAGTTAGTTTACCATCAGTGTGTTTAATCCATAAGGACACAGTTAGTTTACCATCAGTGTATTTAATCCATAAACACACAGTTAGTTTACCATCAGTGTGTTTAATCCATAAGGACACAGTTAGTTTACCATCAGTGTGTTTAATCCATAAGGACAGTTAGTTTACCATCAGTGTGTTTAATCCATAAGGACACAGTTAGTTTACCATCAGTGTATTTAATCCATAAGGACAGTTAGTTTACCATCAGTGTATTTAATCCATAAGGACACAGTTAGTTTACCATCAGTGTATTTAATCCATAAGGACACAGTTAGTTTACCATCAGTGTGTTTAATCCATAAGGACACAGTTAGTTTACCATCAGTGTGTTTAATCCATAAGGACAGTTAGTTTACCATCAGTGTGTTTAATCCATAAGGACAGTTAGTTTACCATCAGTGTGTTTAATCCATAAGGACACAGTTAGTTTACCATCAGTGTATTTAATCCATAAGGACACAGTTAGTTTACCATCAGTGTATTTAATCCATAAGGACACAGTTAGTTTACCATCAGTGTATTTAATCCATAAGGACACAGTTAGTTTACCATCAGTGTGTTTAATCCATAAGGACACAGTTAGTTTACCATCAGTGTATTTAATCCATAAGGACACAGTTAGTTTACCATCAGTGTGTTTAATCCATAAGGACACAGTTAGTTTACCATCGGTGTATTTAATCCATAAGGACACAGTTAGTTTACCATCAGTGTATTTAATCCATAAAGACAGTTAGTTTACCATCAGTGTATTTAATCCATAAACAACCAGTTAGTTTACCATCAGTGTATTTAATCCATAAGGACACAGTTAGTTTACCATCAGTGTGTTTAATCCATAAGGACACAGTTAGTTTACCTTCGGTGTATTTAATCCATAAGGACACAGTTAGTTTACCATCAGTGTATTTAATCCATAAAGACAGTTAGTTTACCATCAGTGTATTTAATCCATAAGGACACAGTTAGTTTACCATCAGTGTATTTAATCCATAAAGACAGTTAGTTTACCATCAGTGTATTTAATCCATAAACACACAGTTAGTTTACCATCAGTGTATTTAATCCATAAGGATACAGTTAGTTTACCATCAGTGTATTTAATCCATAAGGACACAGTTAGTTTACCATCAGTGTGTTTAATCCATAAGACACAGTTAGTTTACCATCAGTGTATTTAATCCATAAGGACACAGTTAGTTTACCATCAGTGTATTTAATCCATAAGGACACAGTTAGTTTACCATCAGTGTATTTAATCCATAAGGACACAGTTAGTTTACCATCAGTGTATTTAATCCATAAAGACACAGTTAGTTTACCATCAGTGTATTTAATCCATAAGGACACAGTTAGTTTACCATCAGTGTGTTTAATCCATAAGGACACAGTTAGTTTACCATCAGTGTGTTTAATCCATAAAGACACAGTTAGTTTACCATCAGTGTATTTAATCCATAAAGACAGTTAGTTTACCATCAGTGTGTTTAATCCATAAGGACACAGTTAGTTTACCATCAGTGTGTTTAATCCATAAACACACAGTTAGTTTACCATCAGTGTATTTAATCCATAAACACACAGTTAGTTTACCATCAGTGTGTTTAATCCATAAGGACACAGTTAGTTTACCATCAGTGTGTTTAATCCATAAACACACAGTTAGTTTACCATCAGTGTATTTAATCCATAAACACACAGTTAGTTTACCATCAGTGTGTTTAATCCATAAAGACACAGTTAGTTTACCATCAGTGTATTTAATCCATAAGGACACAGTTAGTTTACCATCAGTGTATTTAATCCATAAGGACAGTTAGTTTACCATCAGTGTGTTTAATCCATAAAGACACAGTTAGTTTACCAGTCACTGTATTTAATCCATGAGGACAGTTAGTTTACCATCAGTGTATTTAATCCATAAAGACACAGTTAGTTTACCAGTCACTGTATTTAATCCATGAGGACAGTTAGTTTACCATCAGTGTGTTTAATCCATAAAGACACAGTTAGTTTACCAGTCACTGTATTTAATCCATGAGGACAGTTAGTTTACCATCAGTGTATTTAATCCATAAAGACACAGTTAGTTTACCAGTCACTGTATTTAATCCATGAGGACAGTTAGTTTACCATCAGTGTATTTAATCCGTAAGGACACAGTTAGTTTACCATCAGTGTGTTTAATCCATAAACACAGTTAGTTTATCATCGGTGTATTTAATCCATAAGGACACAGTTAGTTTACCATCAGTGTTTTTAATCCATGAGGACACAGTTAGTTTACCATCAGTGTGTTTAATCCATAAGGACACAGTTAGTTTACCATCAGTGTGTTTAATCCATAAAGACACAGTTAGTTTACCATCGGTGTATTTAATCCATAAGGACACAGTTAGTTTACCATCAGTGTTTTTAATCCATGAGGACACAGTTAGTTTACCATCAGTGTTTAATCCATAAACACAGTTAGTTTACCATCAGTGTATTTAATCCATAAGGACACAGTTAGTTTACCATCAGTGTATTTAATCCATAAGGATACAGTTAGTTTACCATCAGTGTATTTAATCCATAAGGACACAGTTAGTTTACCATCAGTGTATTTAATCCATAAGGACAGTTAGTTTACCATCAGTGTGTTTAATCCATAAAGACACAGTTAGTTTACCATCAGTGTATTTAATCCATAAGGACACAGTTAGTTTACCATCAGTGTGTTTAATCCATAAAGACACAGTTAGTTTACCATCAGTGTGTTTAATCCATAAGGACACAGTTAGTTTACCATCAGTGTGTTTAATCCATAAAGGACAGTTAGTTTACCATCAGTGTATTTAATCCATAAGGACACAGTTAGTTTACCATCAGTGTATTTAATCCATAAGGACACAGTTAGTTTACCATCAGTGTATTTAATCCATAAGGACACAGTTAGTTTACCATCAGTGTGTTTAATCCATAAGGACACAGTTAGTTTACCATCAGTGTGTTTAATCCATAAGGACACAGTTAGTTTACCATCAGTGTGTTTAATCCATAAGGACACAGTTAGTTTACCATCAGTGTGTTTAATCCATAAGACACAGTTAGTTTACCATCAGTGTGTTTAATCCATAAGGACAGTTAGTTTACCATCAGTGTGTTTAATCCATAAGGACACAGTTAGTTTACCATCAGTGTATTTAATCCATAAGGACAGTTAGTTTACCATCAGTGTGTTTAATCCATAAGGACACAGTTAGTTTCCCATCAGTGTGTTTAATCCGTGGCCTCTTCTTTCATTGGGTCTTTTATTCTGTTGCTGTTGGGGTGGCGTGATGCTTTGTATCTTGTGTATCTGGGTCAATGGCTCCCATGTTCTGAAGAAGTCATTGTCCGACTCCCGGATGGTGTATTTAAGTTCCTGGATTTGGTGTCTTTCCGATATGTCGGACAGCGAGTCCGCAGCTTTGGGTGGTGCTGCCGATCGCCAGCCGAGCAGGATTCTCCTGCGGGCGTTTTGGGACGCCTAGGCGTCGGCCCTCCACCCCATGACGAGACCTGGCTGGTCTGAAACCCCGAAGACCGCCAATTTCGGGCACGGCCCCACCCTCATCCCCACCACCTTGGGCATCGCCTCGGAGAACGCTGCCCAGGACCCGACATGTCTGGGGCAAGACCAGAACATGTGGGCGTGATTGTCCGGGCGTCATTGGCCCCGTTCGCATTGATCCTCCACCTCCAGGGAGAACCTGCTCATTGTGGTTCTGATGTGCGCTCTGTGCACCACTTTGAACTGCATGTGGCCGGGGAATGGACCCTGTACAGGGCTTCACTCCCGAGTCCCCACCCTATTTCAAACCCCAACTCCTCATCTCACTTCTCCCTCATCCTGTGGTGTACCTGCCCTCCCCAGTAGTCGCCCATTCAGCTCGGCGCAGTCTCCCTCCCTCAGATGTGCGTGTCCAGTAGGTCTTCTCACAGTGTGTGTTATGATACTGACCCTCCGACAGTGCCGTTTCTGCCGGCCCGTTCTCGAGGGCGAATCTGTTGCCGTCCACGCGGACCGTGAAGAGGTGTTCCCTGTCCTGGTACCTGACCTGCAGTTTTGCCGACTTCAGCGTTCCAAAATTTTCGCCGCTCTTGTCGGCCTTCACCCTGAACTCCGCAGCTTGTGGGGCCTCAATCGTTCCCCCCCCACCCCCGCACAGTGACCAACCTTGTCATCTCCTCCTCCAGGGCGGCCATCGATTGCTGTGGTCTGTCGAGACCTTCCCTCACTCCTTTATGGGGAACTCCTGGGCTTCCAATCGCCTCTCGGCCTTGTCCAGGGCCACCTCCATGGTCGCCTTGGCGATCGCCACCCAGACCGCCTCCTGGATTTCCGTCTTCGTGCCCTCTCTATGATCTCTCAGTTTCCTTGAGAGGACCATCCTCCACCCCCCCCCCCCCCCCCCCCCCCCCCCCAGTGAGAGGGGGAGGGCGCACTGGCTGTACGGCGGGCTCTGTCCTTCTCGCTGTGGCAAGGCCCGCCTTCCGTCGCCTCGTGCGCCTGCCGGCTCAGCACTGTTGAGATGTGTGGATCCTCTTTTCCCTGTATTAGCGGCTATTTTGCGGGGAGGAGCCGGTTTTTGGGTTCGGAGGAGGAGAGCCACCTGATGTGCGACGACCCGGCATGTTCCCGTCACCGGAAGTTGCCCCTTTTCAAACTTTTAGACTCCATCCTCCCAGATCCTCGCGACTTGATGTACTAACTTTTTTTGAGGTGTGTACTAAGACGCCCCGATCCCTCTGCACCGCGGTGGCACCCCGATTCTACCCCCATCCTTGCAATAGAAAGCCGCAGACCTTGAGTAATTGCCTGGGACAAGGGTTTGAATCGTACCAGAGCCGATTGGTGGAAAAGCCCACCTGCTTCACTGATTTCCCCTTCAGGGAAAGAGAGGTGCGGCACTCCCTCAGCACTGACCCTCTGACAGTGCGGCACTCCCTCAGTACTGACCCTCTGACAGTGCGACACTCCCTCAGTACTGACCCTCTGACAGTGCGGCACTCCCTCAGTACTGACCCTCTGACAGTGCGGCGCTCCCTCAGTACTGACCCTCTGACAGTGCAGCACTCCCTCAGTACTGACCCTCTGACAGTGCGGCACTCCCTCAGCACTGACCCTCTGACAGTGCGGCACTCCCTCAGTACTGGCCCTCTGACAGTGCGGCGCTCCCTCAGTACTGACCCTCTGACAGTGCAGCACTCCCTCAGTACTGACCCTCTGACAGTGCGGCACTCCCTCAGTACTGACCCTCTGACAGTGCGGCACTCCCTCAGTACTGACCCTCTGACAGTGCGGCGCTCCCTCAGTACTGACCCCCTGACAGTGCAGCACTCCCTCAGTACTGATCCTCAGACAGTGCAGCACTCCCTCAGTACTGACCCTCTGACAGTGCGCAACACCCTCAGTACTGATCCTCAGACAGTGCGGCACTCCCTCAGTACTGACTCTCTGACAGTGCAGCGCTCCCTCAGTACTGACCCTCTGACAGTGCGGCACTCCCTCAGTACTGACCCTCTGACAGTGCGGCACACCCTCAGTACTGATCCTCAGACAGTGCGGCACTCCCTCAGTACTGACCCTCTGACAGTGCGGCACTCCCTCAGTACTGATCCTCAGACAGTGCGGCACTCCCTCAGTACTGACCCTCTGACAGTGCGGCACTCCCTCAGTACTGACCCTCTGACAGTGCGGAGCTCCCTCAGTACTGACTCTCTGACAGTGCAGCACTCCCTCAGTACTGACCCTCTGACAGTGCAGCACTCCCTCAGTACTGACTCTCTGACAGTGTGGCACTCCCTCAGTACTGACCCTCTGACAGTGCAGCCCTCCCTCAGTACTGACCCTCTGACAGTGCGGCGCTCCCTCAGTACTGACCCTCTGACAGTGCAGCACTCCCTCAGTACTGACCCTCTGACAGTGCGGCACTCCCTCAGTACTGACCCTCTGACAGTGCAGCCCTCCCTCAGTACTGACCCTCTGACAGTGCGGCGCTCCCTCAGTACTGACCCTCTGACAGTGCAGCACTCCCTCAGTACAGACCCTCTGACAGTGCGGCACTCCCTCAGTACTGACCCTCTGACAGTGCGGCACTCCCTCAGTACTGACCCTCTGACAGTGCGGCACTCCCTCAGTACTGACCCTCTGACAGTGCAGTGCTCCCTCGGTACTGACCCTCTGACAGTGCGGCACTCCCTCGGTACTGACCCGCTGACAGTGCGGCACTCCCTCAGTACTGACCCTCTGACAGTGCGGCACTCCCTCAGTACTGACCCTCTGACAGTGCAGCACTCGCTCAGTACTGACCCTCTGACTGTGCGGCGCTCCCTCAGTACTGACCCTCTGACAGTGCGGCGCTCCCTCAGTACTGACCCTCTGATAGTGCAGCACTCCCTCAGTACTGACCCTCTGACAGTGCGGCACTCCCTCAGTACTGACCCTCTGACCGTGCGGCACTCCCTCAGTACTGACCCTCTGACAGTGCAGCACTCCCTCAGTACTGACCCTCTGACAGTGCAGCACTCCCTCAGTACTGACCCTCTGACAGTGCGGCAATCCCTCAGTACTGACCATCTGTCAGTGCAGCACTCCCTCAGTACTGACCCTCTGACAGTGCGGCACTCCCTCAGTACTGACCCTCTGACAATGTGGCACTCCCTCAGTACTGACCCTCTGACAGTGTGGCACTCCCTCAGTACTGACCCTCTGACAGTGCAGCCCTCCCTCAGTACTGACCCTCTGACAGTGCGGCACTCCCTCAGTACTGACCCTCTGACAGTGCAGCACTCCCTCAGTACAGACCCTCTGACAGTGCGGCGCTCCCTCAGTACTGACCCTCTGACAGTGCAGCACTCCCTCAGTACAGACCCTCTGACAGTGCGGCACTCCCTCGGTACTGACCCTCTGACAGTGCAACACTCCCTCAGTATTGACCCTCTGACAGTGCGGCAATCCCTCAGTACTGACCCTCTGACAGTGAGGCACTCCCTCAGTACTGACCTTCTGACAGTGCGGCACTCCCTCAGTACTGACCCTCTGACCGTGCGGCACTCCCTCGGTACTGACCCTCTGACAGTGCAGGACTCCCTCAGTACTGACCCTCTGACAGTGCAGCACTCCCTCAGTACTGACCCTCTGACAGTGCAGCACTCCCTCAGTACTGACCCTCTGACAGTGCGGCAATCCCTCAGTACTGACCATCTGTCAGTGCAGCACTCCCTCAGTACTGACCCTCTGACAGTGCGGCACTCCCTCAGTACTGACCCTCTGACAATGTGGCACTCCCTCAGTACTGACCCTCTGACAGTGTGGCACTCCCTCAGTACTGACCCTCTGACAGTGCGGCACTCCCTCAGCACTGACCCTCTGACAGTGCGGCACTCCCTCAGTACTGACCCTCTGACAGTGAGGCACTCCCTCAGTACTGACCCTCTGACAGTGCGGCAATCCCTCACTACTGACCCTCTGACAGTGAGGCACTCCCTCAGTACTGACCCTCTGACAGTGTGGCACTCCCTCAGTACTGACCCTCTGACAGTGCGGCACTCCCTCAGCACTGACCCTCTGACAGTGCGGCACTCCCTCAGTACTGACCCTCTGACAGTGCAGCACTCCCTCAGTACTGACCCTCTGACAGTGCGGCACTCCCTCAGTACTGACCCTCTGACAGTGCGGCACTCTCTCAGTATTGACCCTCCGATAGTGCGGCACTCCCTCAGTACTGATCCTCTGACAGTGCGGCACTCCCTCAGTACTGACCCTCTGACAGTGCGGCACTCCCTCAGTACTGACCCTCTGACAGTGCGGCACTCCCTCAGTACTGACCCTCTGACAGTGCGGCTCTCCTTCAGTACTGACCC
Source organism: Scyliorhinus canicula (assembly GCF_902713615.1). NCBI lineage: Eukaryota > Metazoa > Chordata > Chondrichthyes > Carcharhiniformes > Scyliorhinidae > Scyliorhinus > Scyliorhinus canicula. Next base: position 94,451,089 of record NC_052165.1, on the reverse strand, counting down.
TCTGACAGTGCGGCACTCCCTCACTGCTGACCCTCCGACAGTGCGGCACCCCCTCAGTACTGACCCTCAACCAGTGCAGCGCTCCCTCAGTACTGACCCTCTGGTAGTGCGGCACTCCCTCAGTACTGACCCTCTGACAGTGCGGCACTCCCTCAGTACTGACCCTCTGACAGTGCAGCACTCCCTCAGTCCTGACCCTCAACCAGTGCAGCGCTCTCTCAGTACTGACCCTCTGGTAGTGCGGCACTCCCTCAGTACTGACCCACTGACAGTGGAGCAGTCCCACAGTACTGACCCTCTGACAGTGCGGCATTCCCTCAGTACTGACCCTCTGACAGTGCGGCACTCCCTCAGCACTGACCCTCTGACAGTGCGGCACTCCCTCAGTACTGACCCTCTGACAGTGCGGCACTCCCTCAGTACTGACCCTCTGACAGTGCAGCACCCCCTCAGTACTGACCCTCTGACAGTGTGGCATTCCCTCAGTACTGACCCTCTGACAGTGCGGCACTCCCTCAGTACTGACCCTCTGACAGTGCGGCACTCCCTCAGCACTGACCCTCTGACAGTGCGGCACTCCCTCAGCACTGACCCTCCGACAGTGCGGCACTCCCTCAGTACTGACCCTCTGACAGTGGTGCACTCCCTCAGTACTGACCCTCTGACAGTGCGGCACTCCCTCAGTACTGACCCTCTGACAGTGCAGCACTCCCTCAGTACTGACCCTCTGACAAGGTGGTGCTCCCTCAGCACATGCGCAAGTGAGTGAGATAAGTGTGTTTGTGAGTGACGGGTAGCGGATGTGCGAGCGAGCGGGGGTTGGGAGGCTGGGGGTGGGAGGCTGGGCGGTGGGGGTTGGAGAGGGTGTGGGGGTGTGAGTGTGGGAGTGAGAGAGTGCGCGTGAGACTGGGTCTTACCCACAATATTCAGACCCCCCCCCCTGAGGGAGCAAAGCCTTTAACCTCCGACTCTATGACCTATCCCTGGAATTTCAGTGAGATGGGAGAACGATTGTTCCGTGCACGGTTAGGAGAGGCACCTGCCCACCTTGGGGCTCTGTACCGTGATGGGCGGGGGGGTGCGGGTCCCCCTCTTGCCACTTGACGCTGTGGTGGGTGTTCCCCCGTCCCGGGGGGGGAGAGGCTCAAGGATCAAAACCGAAGCCTGGGCGTTTCCTGTCCTCCCTATGCACACAATCTAGGAGAGACCAGCCAACTGAGCGCCCAGGCTGACCATGGGGCCTTCCTCGGTTTGCCTGGTTTGTTTGCCTTGTGGAATTGAGCCCCCGACCCCCCATCCGGGAGTGGGGGAGTAGACAACCTCTCCCCATCGGACCAACCTCCCTCATGCCAGGAACCAGTCCAGCGAGTGGATCCTGGAGAAATATGGAAATCAAAACTGCTTCATGACTTTGGATAAATATTCCGCTTTTCTGCCCTGACTGTCAAAGCAAGTACCGTTGCAATTCCCGACCGTATTCTCTGTCTGCTGTCTTGTTTCCCACTCACTTAACCTGTTTACATCTCCTTACAGTCCCTTTGTATCCTCAAAGCGTACTCTCCCAGCTTTGTATCCCCCTCCCAGCTTACACTCCCACCCAGCTTTGTATCCTCCTCACAGCTTACACTCCCACCCAGCTTTGTATCCTCACAGCTTACACTCCCACCCAGCTTTGTATCCTCACAGCTTACACTCCCACCCAGCTTTGTATCCTCCTCACAGCTTACACTCCCACCCAGCTTTGTATCCTCCTCACAGCTTACACTCCCACCCAGCTTTGTATCCTCACAGTTTACACTCCAACCCAGCTTTGTATCCTCACAGCTTGCACTCCCACCCAGCTTTGTATCCCCCTCACAGCTTACACTCCCACCCAGCTTTGTATCCTCCTCACAGCTTACACTCCCACCCAGCTTTGTATCCTCCTCTCAGCTTACACTCCCACCCAGCTTTGTATCCTCACAGCTTACACTCCCACCCAGCTTTGTATCCTCACAGCTTACACTCCCACCCAGCTTTGTATCCTCCTCACAGCTTACACTCCCACCCAGCTTTGTATCCTCCTCTCAGCTTACACTCCCACCCAGCTTTGTATCCTCACAGCTTACACTCCCACCCAGCTTTGTATCCTCACAGCTTACACTCCCACCCAGCTTTGTATCCTCCTCACAGCTTACACTCCCACCCAGCTTTGTATCCTCACAGCTTACACTCCCACCCAGCTTTGTATCCTCACAGCTTACACTCCCACCCAGCTTTGTATCCTCACAGCTTACACTCCCACCCAGCTTTGTATCCTCACAGCTTACACTCCCACCCAGCTTTGTATCCTCCTCACAGCTTACACTCCCACCCAGCTTTGTATCCTTCTCACAGCTTACACTCCCACCCAGCTTTGTATCCTCCTCACAGCTTACACTCCCACCCAGCTTTGTATCCTCACAGCTTACACTCCCACCCAGCTGTGTATCCTCACAGCTTACACTCCCACCCAGCTGTGTATCCTCACAGCTTACACTCCCACCCAGCTTTGTATCCTCACAGCTTACACTCCCTCCCAGCTTTGTATCCTCCTCACAGCTTACACTCCCACCCAGCTTTGTATCCTCACAGCTTACACCCCCACCCAGCTTTGTATCCTCACAGCTTACACTCCCACCCAGCTTTGTATCCTCCTCACAGCTTACACTCCCACCCAGCTTTGTATCCTCACAGCTTACACTCCCACCCAGCTTTGTATCCTCACAGCTTACACTCCCACCCAGCTTTGTATCCTCCTCACAGCTTACACCCACCCAGCTTTGTATCCTCCTCACAGCTTACACTCCCACCCAGCTCTGTATCCCCCTCACAGCTTACACTCCCACCCAGCTTTGTATCCTCACAGCTTACATTCCCACCCAGCTTTGTATCCTCACAGCTTACACTCCCACCCAGCTTTGTATCCTCACAGCTTACACTCCCACCCAGCTTTGTATCCTCCTCACAGCTTACACTCCCACCCAGCTTTCTATCCTCACAGCTTACACTCCCACCCAGCTTTGTATCCTCCTCACAGCTTACACCCCCACCCAGCTTTGTATCCTCACAGCTTACACTCCCACCCAGCTTTGTATCCTCCTCACAGCTTACACTCACACCCAGCTTTGTATCCTCACAGCTTACACTCCCACCCAGCTTTGTATCCTCACAGCTTACACTCCCACCCAGCTTTGTATCCCCCTCACAGCTTACACTTCCACCCAGCTTTGTATCCTCACAGCTTACACTCCCACCCAGCTTTGTATCCTCCTCACAGCTTACACTCCCACCCAGCTTTGTATCCTCCTCACAGCTTACATTCCCACCCAGCTTTGTATCCTCACAGCTTACACTCCCACCCAGCTTTGTATCCTCACAGCTTACACTCCCACCCAGCTTTGTATCCTCCTCACAGCTTACACTCCCACCCAGCTTTGTATCCCCCTCACAGCTTACACTCCCACCCAGCTTTGTATCCTCACAGCTTACACTCCCACCCAGCTTTGTATCCTCCTCACAGCTTACACCCCCACCCAGCTTTGTATCCTCACAGCTTACACTCCCACCCAGCTTTGTATCCTCCTCACAGCTTACACTCCCACCCAGCTTTGTATCCTCACAGCTTACACTCCCACCCAGCTTTGTATCCTCACAGCTTACACTCCCACCCAGCTTTGTATCCTCACAGCTTACACTCCCACCCAGCTTTGTATCCTCACAGCTTACACTCCCACCCAGCTTTGTATCCTCCTCACAGCTTACACCCACCCAGCTTTGTATCCTCCTCACAGCTTACACTCCCACCCAGCTTTGTATCCTCACAGCTTACACTCCCACCCAGCTTTGTATCCTCACAGCTTACACTCCCACCCAGCTTTGTATCCTCACAGCTTACACTCCCACCCAGCTTTGTATCCTCACAGCTTACACTCCCACCCAGCTTTGTATCCTCCTCACAGCTTACACCCACCCAGCTTTGTATCCTCCTCACAGCTTACACTCCCACCCAGCTCTGTATCCCCCTCACAGCTTACACTCCCACCCAGCTCTGTATCCTCACAGCTTACACTCCCACCCAGCTTTGTATCCTCACAGCTTACACTCCCACCCAGCTTTGTATCCCCCTCACAGCTTACACCCCCACCCAGCTTTGTATCCTCCTCACAGCTTACACTCCCACCCAGCTTTGTATCCTCCTCACAGCTTACACTCCCACCCAGCTTTGTATCCTCACAGCTTACACTCCCACCCAGCTTTGTATCCTCCTCACAGCTTACACTCCCACCCAGCTTTGTATCCTCACAGCTTACACTCCCACCCAGCTTTGTATCCTCCTCACAGCTTACACTCCCACCCAGCTTTGTATCCTCCTCTCAGCTTACACTCCCACCCAGCTTTGTATCCTCACAGCTTACACTCCCACCCAGCTTTGTATCCTCACAGCTTACACTCCCACCCAGCTTTGTATCCTCCTCACAGCTTACACTCCCTCCCAGCTCTGTATCCCCCTCACAGCTTACACTCCCACCCAGCTTTGTATCCTCACAGCTTACACTCCCACCCAGCTTTGTATCCTCACAGCTTACACTCCCACCCAGCTTTGTATCCTCACAGCTTACACTCCCACCCAGCTTTGTATCCTCACAGCTTACACTCCACCCAGCTTTGTATCCTCCTCACAGCTTACACTCCCACCCAGCTTTGTATCCTCACAGCTTACACTCCCACCCAGCTTTGTATCCCCCTCACAGCTTACACTCCCACCCAGCTTTGTATCCTCACAGCTTACACTCCCACCCAGCTTTGTATCCTCCTCACAGCTTACACTCCCACCCAGCTTTGTATCCTCACAGCTTACACTCCCACCCAGCTTTGTATCCTCACAGCTTACACTCCCACCCAGCTTTGTATCCTCCTCACAGCTTACACTCCCACCCAGCTTTGTATCCTCCTCACAGCTTACACTCCCACCCAGCTCTGTATCCTCCTCACAGCTTACACTCCCAACCAGCTTTGTATCCTCCTCACAGCTTACACTCCCACCCAGCTTTGTATCCTCACAGCTTACACTCCCACCCAGCTTTGTATCCTCACAGCTTACACTCCCACCCAGCTTTGTATCCTCCTCACAGCTTACACTCCCCCAGCTTTGTATCCTCACAGCTTACACTCCCACCCAGCTTTGTATCCTCACAGCTTACACTCCCACCCAGCTTTGTATCCTCACAGCTTACACTCCCACCCAGCTTTGTATCCTCACAGCTTACACTCCCACCCAGCTTTGTATCCTCCTCACAGCTTACACTCCCACCCAGCTTTGTATCCTCACAGCTTACACTCCCACCCAGCTTTGTATCCTCCTCACAGCTTACACTCCCACCCAGCTTTGTATCCTCCTCACAGCTTACACTCCCACCCAGCTTTGTATCCTCACAGCTTACACTCCCACCCAGCTTTGTATCCTCACAGCTTACACTCCCACCCAGCTTTGTATCCTCACAGCTTACACTCCCACCCAGCTTTGTATCCTCCTCACAGCTTACACTCCCACCCAGCATTGTATCCTCCTCACAGCTTACACTCCCACCCAGCTTTGTATCCTCACAGCTTACACTCCCACCCAGCTTTGTATCCCTTTCACAGCTTACACTCCCACCCAGCTTTGTATCCTCACAGCTTACACTCCCACCCAGCTTTGTATCCTCACAGCTTACACTCCCACCCAGCTTTGTATCCCTTTCACAGCTTACACTCCCACCCAGCTTTGTATCCTCACAGCTTACACTCCCACCCAGCTTTGTATCCTCCACACAGCTGACACTCCCACCCAGCTTTGTATCCTCACAGCTTACACTCCCACCCAGCTTTGTATCCTCACAGCTTACACTCCCACCCAGCTTTGTATCCTCACAGCTTACACTCCCACCCAGCTTTGTATCCTCCTCACAGCTTACACTCCCACCCAGCTTTGTATCCTCACAGCTTACACTCCCACCCAGCTTTGTATCCTCACAGCTTACACTCCCACCCAGCTTTGTATCCTCACAGCTTACACTCCCACCCAGCTTTGTATCCTCCTCACAGCTTACACTCCCACCCAGCTTTGTATCCTCACAGCTTACACTCCCACCCAGCTTTGTATCCTCACAGCTTACACTCCCACCCAGCTTTGTATCCTCCACACAGCTTACACTCCCACCCAGCTTTGTATCCTCACAGCTTACACTCCCACCCAGCTTTGTATCCTCCTCACAGCTTACACTCCCACCCAGCTTTGTATCCTCCTCACAGCTTACACTCCCACCCAGCTTTGTATCCTCACAGCTTACACTCCCACCCAGCTTTGTATCCTCCTCACAGCTTACACTCCCACCCAGCTTTGTATCCTCACAGCTTACACTCCCACCCAGCTTTGTATCCCCCTCACAGCTTACACTCCCACCCAGCTTTGTATCCTCCTCACAGCTTACACTCCACCCAGCTTTGTATCCTCCTCACAGCTTACACTCACACCCAGCTTTGTATCCTCACAGCTTACACTCCCACCCAGCTTTGTATCCTCACAGCTTACACTCCCACCCAGCTTTGTATCCTCACAGCTTACACTCCCACCCAGCTTTGTATCCCTCACAGCTTACACTCCCACCAGCTTTGTATCCTCACAGCTTACACTCCCACCCAGCTTTGTATCCTCACAGCTTACACTCCCACCCAGCTTTGTATCCTCACAGCTTACACTCCCACCCAGCTTTGTATCCCCACAGCTTACACTCCCACCCAGCTCTGTATCCTTCTCACAGCTTACACTCCCACCCAGCTTTGTATCCTCACAGCTTACACTCCCACCCAGCTTTGTATCCTCACAGCTTACACTCCCACCCAATTTGTATCCTCCTCACAGCTTACACTCCCACCCAGCTTTGTATCCCCCTCACAGCTTACACTCCCACCCAGCTTTGTATCCTCACAGCTTACACTCCCACCCAGCTTTGTATCCTCACAGCTTACACTCCCACCCAGCTTTGTATCCTCACAGCTTACACTCCCACCCAGCTTTGTATCCTCCTCACAGATAACACTCCCAGCCAGCTTTGTATCCTCCTCACAGCTTACACTCCCACCCAGCTTTGTATCCTCACAGCTTACACTCCCACCCAGCTTTGTATCCTCCTCACAGCTTACACTCCCACCCAGCTTTGTATCCTCACAGCTTACACTCCCACCCAGCTTTGTATCCACCTCACAGCTTACACTCCCACCCAGCTTTGTATCCTCACAGCTTACACTCCCACCCAGCTTTGTATCCTCACAGCTTACACTCCCACCCAGCTTTGTATCCTCACAGCTTACACTCCCACCCAGCTTTGTATCCTCCTCACAGCTTACACTCCCACCCAGCTTTGTATCCCCCTCACAGCTTACACTCCCACCCAGCTTTGTATCCTCCTCACAGCTTACACTCCCACCCAGCTTTGTATCCTCACAGCTTACACTCCCACCCAGCTTTGTATCCTCCTCACAGCTTACACTCCCACCCAGCTTTGTATCCTCCTCACAGCTTACACTCCCACCCAGCTTTGTATCCTCCTCACAGCTTACACTCCCACCCAGCTTTGTATCCTCACAGCTTACACTCCCACCCGGCTTTGTATCCTCCTCACAGCTTACACTCCCACCCAGCTTTGTATCCTCACAGCTTACACTCCCACCCAGCTTTGTATCCTCACAGCTTACACCCCCACCCAGCTTTGTATCCTCCTCACAGATAACACTCCCACCCAGCTTTGTATCCTCCTCACAGCTTACACTCCCACCCAGCTTTGTATCCTCACAGCTTACACTCCCACCCAGCTTTGTATCCTCACAGCTTACACTCCCACCCAGCTGTGTATCCTCACAGCTTACACTCACACCCAGCTTTGTATCCTCCTCACAGCTTACACTTCCACCCAGCTCCGTATCCTCACAGCTTACACTCCCACCCAGCTTTGTATCCCCCTCACAGCTTACACTCCCACCCAGCTTTGTATCCTCCTCACAGCTTACACTCCCACCCAGCTTTGTATCCTCCTCACAGCTTACACTCCCACCCAGCTTTGTATCCTCCTCACAGCTTACACTCCCACCCAGCTTTGTATCCTCCTCACAGCTTACACTCCCACCCAGCTTTGTATCCTCCTCCCAGCTTACACTCCCACCCAGCTTTGTATCCCCCTCACAGCTTACACTCACACCCAGCTTTGTATCCTCCTCACAGCTTACACTTCCACCCAGCTCCGTATCCTCACAGCTTACACTCCCACCCAGCTTTGTATCCTCACAGCTTACACTCCCACCCAGCTTTGTATCCTCCTCACAGCTTACACTCCCACCCAGCTTTGTATCCTCACAGCTTACACTCCCACCCAGCTTTGTATCCTCCTCACAGCTTACACTCCCACCCAGCTTTGTATCCTCACAGCTTACACTCCCACCCAGCTTTGTATCCTCCTCACAGCTTACACTCCCACCCAGCTTTGTATCCTCACAGCTTACACTCCCACCCAGCTTTGTATCCTCACAGCTTACACTCCCACCCAGCTTTGTATCCTCCTCACAGCTTACACTCCCACCCAGCTTTGTATCCTCCTCACACCTTACACTCCCACCCAGCTTTGTATCCTCACAGCTTACACTCCCACCCAGCTTTGTATCCTCCTCACAGCTTACACTCACACCCAGCTTTGTGCCCTCACAGCTTACACTCCCACCCGGCTTTGTATCCTCACAGATTACACTCACACCCAGCTTTATATCCTCACAGCTTACACTCCCACCCAGCTTTGTATCCTCACAGCTTACACTCCCACCCAGCTTTGTATCCTCCTCACAGCTTACACTCCCACCCAGCTTTGTATCCTCACAGATTACACTCACACCCAGCTTTATATCCTCACAGCTTACACTCCCACCCAGCTTTGTATCCTCCTCACAGCTTACACTCCCACCCAGCTTTGGATCCTCCTCACAGCTTACACTCCCACCCAGCTTTGTATCCTCACAGCTTACACTCCCACCCAGCTTTGTATCCCCCTCACAGCTTACACTCCCACCCAGCTTTGTATCCTCACAGCTTACACTCCCACCCAGCTTTGTATCCTCACAGCTTACACTCCCACCCAGCTTTGTATCCTCACAGCTTACACTCCCACCCAGCTTTGTATCCTCCTCACAGCTTACACTCCCACCCAGCTTTGTATCCTCACAGCTTACACTCCACCCAGCTTTGTATCCTCACAGCTTACACTCCCACCCAGCTTTGTGTCCCCCTCACAGCTTACACTCCCACCCAGCTTTGTATCCTCCTCACAGCTTACACTTCCACCCAGCTTTGTATCCCCCTCACAGCTTACACTCCCACCCAGCTTTGTATCCTCACAGCTTACACTCCCACCCAGCTCTGTACCCTCCTCACAGCTTACACTCCCACCCAGCTTTGTATCCCCCTCACAGCTTACACTCCCACCCAGCTTTGTATCCTCACAGCTTACACTCCCACCCAGCTTTGTATCCTCCTCTCAGCTTACACTCCCACCCAGCTCTGTATCCTCCTCTCAGCTTACACTCCCACCCAGCTTTGTATCCTCCTCACAGCTTACACCCCCACCCAGCTTTGTATCCTCCTCTCAGCTTACACTCCCACCCAGCTTTGTATCCTCCTCACAGCTTACACTCCCACCCAGCTTTGTATCCTCACAGCTTACACTCCCACCCAGCTTTGTATCCTCCTCACAGCTTACACTCCCACCCAGCTTTGTATCCTCCTCACAGCTTACACTCCCACCCAGCTTTGTATCCTCACAGCTTACACTCCCACCCAGCTTTGTATCCTCCTCACAGCTTACACTCCCCCAGCTTTGTATCCTCACAGCTTACACTCCCACCCAGCTTTGTATCCTCACAGCTTACACTCCCACCCAGCTTTGTATCCTCACAGCTTACACTCCCACCCAGCTTTGTATCCTCCTCACAGCTTACACTCCCACCCAGCTTTGTATCCTCACAGCTTACACTCCCACCCAGCTTTGTATCCTCACAGCTTACACTCCCACCCAGCTTTGTATCCTCACAGCTTACACTCCCACCCTGCTTTGTATCCTCCTCACAGCTTACACTCCCACCCAGCTTTGTATCCTCACAGCTTACACTCCCACCCAGCTTTGTATCCACACAGCTTACACTCCCACCCAGCTTTGTATCCCCCTCACAGCTTACACTCCCACCCAGCTTTGTATCCTCACAGCTTACACTCCCACCCAGCTTTGTATCCACACAGCTTACACTCCCACCCAGCTTTGTATCCTCCTCACAGCTTACACTCCCACTCAGCTTTGTATCCTCACAGCTTACACTCCCACCCAGCTTTGTATCCTCCTCACAGCTTACACTCCCACCCAGCTCTGTATCCTCCTCACAGCTTACACTCCCACCCAGCTTTGTATCCTCACAGCTTACACTCCCACCCAGCTTTGTATCCTCACAGCTTACACTCCCACCCAGCTTTGTATCCTCACAGCTTACACTCCCACCCAGCTTTGTATCCTCACAGCTTACACTCCCACCCAGCTTTGTATCCTCACAGCTTACACTCCCACCCAGCTTTGTATCCTCCTCACAGCTTACACTCCCACCCAGCTTTGTATCCTCCTCACAGCTTACACACCCACCCAGCTTTGTATCCTCCTCACAGTTTACACTCCCACCCAGCTTTGTATCCTCCTCACAGCTTACACTCCCACCCAGCTTTGTATCCTCACAGCTTACACTCCCACCCAGCTTTGTATCCTCACAGCTTACACTCCCACCCAGCTTTGTATCCTCCTCACAGCTTATACTCCCAATCAGCTTTGTATCCTCACAGCTTACACTCCCACCCAGCTTTGTATCCTCACAGCTTACACTCCCACCCAGCTTTGTATCCTCACAGCTTACACTCCCACCCAGCTTTGTATCCTCCTCACAGCTTACACTCCCACCCAGCTTTGTATCCCCCTCACAGCTTACACTCCCACCCAGCTTTGTATCCTCACAGCTTACACTCCCACCCAGCTTTGTATCCTCACAGCTTACACTCCCACCCAGCTTTGTATCCCCCTCACAGCTTACACTCCCACCCAGCTTTGTATCCTCACAGCTTACACTCCCACCCAGCTTTGTATCCCCCTCACAGCTTACACTCCCACCCAGCTTTGTATCCCCCTCACAGCTTACACTCCCACCCAGCTTTGTATCCTCCTCACAGCTTACACTCCCACCCAGCTTTGTATCCTCCTCACAGCTTACACACCCACCCAGCTTTGTATCCCCCTCACAGCTTACACTCCCATTTAACTTTGAGCGTTCTAAAAGTTAAGCAAATCATGGCAGCCGTGTGTAGGAATGCGGTTAGGGTGAACAGTCACACCCTGGTGAATTCTCCATTGCAGTGCGTTGCCCAATTAGAATCGCCACACTAACCAATCCGGATTCTCCTCTCACACCTTTGTTGGCTTTGTCACTCTTGCACCTCGTCATGATGAGTCCGGGATGGGAAGTTTCGATGGCATGCCTTTTTTTTTATCGGCGATTCTCAAGTTCTGTTTCACCCATGGAAGCTTTCTGTGCATGGAGGGGGGCGGGTTGGGAGTGGCTGGCGGGCACGCACGGCGCTGCAGAAATGCCCGTCACTCCTCTCGGACTGGGGTGAGTGGAGGTGAGCTTCGCATTTGATTTTTATTGTGGTTTTTCTTCTCCCTTGCGGCAGGTTGTGACATGGAGGTGGACATCCCAGCAGAGGAGGTGGAGCCAGGTCGAGATGACATTGAGGAAGAGGAGATCAAGCCAGGTAGAGATGATACCGAGGAAGAGGAGATGAAGCCAGGTAGAGATGATACCGAGGAAGTGGACGAGAAGCCAGGTATGGGTGACATCGAGGAAGAGGAAATGAAGCCAGGTAGAGGTGACATCGAGGAAGAGGAGATGAAGCCAGGTAGAGGTGACACCGAAGAAGAGGAGACGAAGCCAGGTATAGATGACATCGAGGAAGAGGACGAGAAGCCCGGTAGAGATGACATTGAGGAAGAGGAGATCAAGCCAGGTAGAGATGACATCGAGGAAGAGGAGATGAAGCCAGGTAGAGATGACATTGAGGAAGAGGAGATCAAGCCCGGTAGAGATGACATTGAGGAAGAGGAGATCAAGCCAGGTAGAGATGACATCGAGGAAGAGGAGATGAAGCCAGGTAGAGATGACATTGAGGAAGAGGAGATGAAGCCAGGTAGAGATGATACCGAGGAAGAGGACGAGAAGCCCGGTAGAGATGACATCGAGGAAGAGGAGATGAAGCCAGGTAGAGATGACACCAGGAAAGAGGAAGAGGGGGAGAAGTCACGAAGCGATGACGCCCAGGCCGAGGAAGGTGGCGCCAAGCCGAAGCCGCAGCGTGCCGCCCTCCCTCACCGCTGCCCCCATCTGCCCCAAGTCCTTCGGCTCGCCCTCGCTGCTGGAGACCCACCGCCGCACCCACACGGGCGAGCGCCCCTTCCAGTGCCCGGAGTGTGGCCGGGGCTTCAACCAGATGTGCCACCTGAGGCGTCACCGGCTCCTGCACGCGGGCGATGGACTGGCCACCGTGTGCCGGGGCTGCAGCAAGGACTGTCGGAGCCCGGCGGGTCTAGCCCGGCACCGGTGCCGCCCGGCGGGCGAGAGGCCCTATCCCTGTGACATCTGCGGGCGGGCCTTCAAGCAGTCGTACGCGCTGGTCAAGCATCAGCGGGTGCATACCACCGAGCGGCCGTACCTTTGCCCAGTGTGTGGCCAAGGCTTCGGTTACTCCAGCAGTCTGGCCGATCACCGCCGCCTCCACACCGGGGAACGCCCCTTCCGCTGCGGCGAGTGCGGGCGCTCCTACGTCAACGCCAGCCGCCTGACCGACCACCGGCGGGTTCACGAGCCCGAGCCGCGGCACCGCTGCACCGAGTGTGGCAAAGGCTTCCACTACCCCTCGCACCTGGCCAAACACCGGCGGGTTCACACGGGCGAGAGGCCCTTCCCCTGCCCGTCCTGCCCGCGCGGCTTTGCCACGGCCGCCAAGCTGGCAGCACACCAGCGCGTCCACACCGGGGAGAGGCCCTACCGCTGCGGCGAGTGCGGCCGGGGCTACGCCAGCTCCAGCGACCTCCTGGTGCACCAGCGCGGCCACACGTCCGAGCGGCCCTGGCGCTGCGCTGACTGCGGCCGCGGCTACGTCAAGGCGCGGGACTTGGCCGTCCACCGGCGGGTGCACACGGGCGAGAGGCCCTACGCCTGCGC
>NC_052165.1:94409076-94437239 GCF_902713615.1 Scyliorhinus canicula | reverse complement strand
CCTCTCTCTGTCTCTCTCTCTCCCTGTCTCTCCTCTCTCTGTCACTCTCTCTCTCTGTCCCTCTCTCTCTCTGTCTCTCTCTCTCTCTGTCTGTCTCTCTCTGTCTCTCTCTCTCGTCTGTCTCTCTGTCTCTGTCTCTCTCTCTCTGTCTTTCTCTCTCTCTCTGTCCCTCTCTCTGTCTCTCTCCCTCTCCCCATTCCCTCTTTATCTCTTCCACTGCCTCTCTTCAGGATATCATTATATCTTTACACCAGTTTGTCCAATTGGGAAGCTGACCCTCTGACAGTGCGGCACTCCCTCAGTACTGACCCTCTGACAGTGCAGCTCTCCCTCAGTACTGACCATCTGGCAGTGCAGCACTCCCTCAGTACTGACCCTCTGACAGTGCCGCACTCCCTCAGTACTGACCCTCTGACAGTGCCGCACTCCCTCAGTACTGACCCTCTGACAGTGCGGCATTCCTCAGTACTGACCCTCTGACAGTGCGGAGCTCCCTCAGTACTGACCCTCTGACAGTGCGGCGCTCCCTCAGTACTGACCCTCTGACAGTGCGGAGCTCCCTCAGTACTGACCCTCTGACAGTGCGGCACTCCCTCAGTACTGACCCTCTGACAATGCGGCACTCCCTGAGTACTGACCCTCTGACAGTGCGGCGCTCCCTCAGCACTGACCCTCTGACAGTGCGGCGCTCCCTCAGCACTGACCCTCTGACAGTGCGGCGCTCCCTCAGCACTGACCCTCTGACAGTGCGGCACTCCCTCAGTTCTGACCCTCTGACAGTGCGGCTCTCCCTCAGCACTGACCCTCTGACAGTGTAGCACACCCTCAGTACTGACCCTCTGACAGTGCAGCACTCCCTCAGTACTGACCCTCTGACAGTGCGGCACTCCCTCAGTACTGACCCTCTGACAGTGCGGCACTCCCTCAGTACTGACCCTCTGACAGTGCGGCACTCCCTCAGTACTGACCCTCTGACAGTGCGGCACTCCCTCAGCACTGACCCTCTGACAGAGCGGCACTCCCTCAGTACTGCCCCTTGACAGTGCGGCGCTCCCTCAGTACTGACCCTCTGACAGTGCTGCAGTCCCTCAGTACCGACCCTCTGACAGTGCAGCACTCCCTCAGTACCGACCCTCTGACAGTGCAGCACTCCCTCAGTACTGACCCTCTGACAGTGTGGCACTCCCTCAGTACTGACCCTCTGACAATGCAGCACACCCTCAGTACTGACCCTCTGACAGTGCAGCACTCCCTCAGTACTGACCCTCGGACAGTGCGGCACTCCCTCAGTACTGACCCTCTGACAGTGCGGCATTCCCTCAGTACTGACCCTCTGACAGTGCGGCACTCCCTCAGTACTGACCCTCTGACAGTGCAGCACTCCCTCAGTACTGCTCCTCTGACAGTGCAGCACTCCCTCAGTACTGACCCTCTGACAGTGCAGTGCTCCCTCAGTACTGACCCTCTGACAGTGCAGCACTCCCTCAGTACTGACCCTCTGACAGTGCAGCACACCCTCAGTACTGACCCTCTGACAGTGCGGCACTCCCTCAGTACTGACAGTACTGGGGCAGCAGGGTAGCATGGTGGTTAGCATAAATGCTTCACAGCTCCAGGGTCCCAGGTTCGATTCCCGGCTGGGTCACTGTCTGTGTGGAGTCTGCACGTCCTCCCCCTGTGTGCGTGGGTTTCCTCCGGGTGCTCCGGTTTCCTCCCACAGTCCAAAGATGTGCGGGTTAGGTGGATTGGCCATGCTAAATTGCCCGTAGTGTCCTAATAGTAAGGTTAAGGGGAGGTTGTTGGGTTACGGGTATAGGGTGGATACGTGGGTTTGAGTAGGGTGATCATGGCTCGGCACAACATAGAGGGCCGAAGGGCCTGTTCTGTGCTGTACTGTTCTATGTTCTATGTTCTATGACCCTCTGACAGTGCAGCACACCCTCAGTACTGAGATAGAGAGGTTTAGAGAGATCACCCCATATACAGGAGTGTGTGTGTGAGAGAGAGAGAGAGTTAGGGAGACCTCCCCAGATACAGGAGACTGTGAGAGAGTGAGATAGAGAGAGTTAGGGAGACCTCCCCAGATACAGGAGACTGTGAGAGAGTGAGATAGAGAGAGTTAGGGAGACCTCCCAGATACAGGAGACTGTGAGAGAGTGAGATAGAGAGAGAGAGAGAGGGTTAGGGAGACCTCCCCAGATACAGGAGAATGATGTTAATAGTGCCACAGTGGTTAGCACCGCTGCCTCACAGCGCCAGGGTGACTGTGTGGAGTCTGCACGTTCTTCCCGTGTCTGCGTGGGTTTCCTCCGGGAGCTCCGGTTTCCTCCCTCAGTCCAAAGATAGACAGGTTAGGTGGGATTACGGAGATTGGCCGGCTGATTGGGAGCAGGTCGGGTGCTCTTTCAGAGTGTCGGTAAAGACTCGATGGGCTGAATGGTCTCCTTCTGTTTGAAGTGTGTGAATACTGTGGGGGTGGCAGCTTTGGTAGAATGTCACACATTTCAAAATAGCAGAACGGGAAGGGCATCTCTCAGAAACCACAGCTTCTGTTAGTTCCGGTGTTCAGTTTGTCAAACCCGCTGTGTGTGGTCCGGTGTCACATCCTTATCCCATGTTGCTTCAGACAGAGAGAGGAAACAAGGAGGCATTGGTCACTCCAAAGATGGGTGCTTTTGGTGGGGGCCATGCTAAATTGCCCCTTCATGTCCAAAGATGTGTAGGTTAGATGAATAGGTCAATAGGATAGGGCGGGGGAGTGAGTTTGGGTGAAGTGCTCTTTCAGAGGGTCAGTGCAGACTCGATGGGCCGAATGGCCTCCTTTTGCACTGGAGGGATTCGGTGGATTCTCTGACAAGATAGAGAGGGAGAGAGGGAGGGTGCGAAAGAACAAGGGGGAGTCTGGACACCGAGAGAGAGAGAGAGGGAAACAGAGAGACACACAAAGTGAGCAAGAGAGACAAAGAGAGATAGCGAGAGAGAGAGTGGCAGAGAGAGAGAGAGAGAGACAAAGAGAGAGAGAGAGGGCAGAGAGAGAGAGACAAAGAGAGAGAAAGTGACAGAGAGTGTGCGAGAGAACGAGGAGTCTGGACACAGACAGTGAGAGAGAGAGAAAAACAGAGATACAAAG
Source organism: Scyliorhinus canicula (assembly GCF_902713615.1). Lineage (NCBI taxonomy): Eukaryota > Metazoa > Chordata > Chondrichthyes > Carcharhiniformes > Scyliorhinidae > Scyliorhinus > Scyliorhinus canicula. The sequence continues at coordinate 94,434,109 of NC_052165.1, read as the reverse complement.
TGAGCAAGCAAGACAGAGAGAGACAAAGAGAGATAGAGAGTGAGAGAGAGAGGGGCAGAGAGAGAGAACGAGGAGTCTTGACACAGAGACAGAGGGTAAGAGAGAGATAGCGAGAGAGAAGGGAAAAGAGAGAGAGAGACAGAGAGAGAGAGTGAACGAGGAGGAGTCTTGACACAGAGAGACAGAGGGAAAGCGAGACAAAGAGAGGGGCAGAGAGAGAGTGACAGAGAGAGACAAAGAGAGACAGAGAGTGAGACACAGAGACAGAGAGAAAGAGAGAGGGGCAGAGAGAGACAGAGAGAGGTGTAATGTTTTTGTCGGATGGTCTGAATTATATTCCAAGATCACTTGTAGCTAAAGCTACAAACAATTTATTAACATTAACTGTGGGTCAAATATATGCAAAACAACAGATGAAGAAGATTGTGAACAGGAACAAGCAACCTCTCTCCCAGCTTCCTCATCAGTCTGAAGTCACCTGACTCTAACATTTGCATGTTCTCCTAATGCGACTCCTAGTGGTCAGTCAGTGAATTATAACACAACAATGATATCACCACATCCCCTTCCCTTTGAAGAAATAAATTAATACATTATCATCAGTGTATTTAGCTGTGATATCATTAGCCTGTGAGTCTAACAGTATTTCTGTTATTTTTTAAAACTGGTTTAACAAATGTATGTATACAAATATTTATATGTACAAGAACAAATGGTTCAACTCTACAAATTGAGTCGATCAGGTTTTCTTCTGACTGATCGTCTCAGAGTTTGACCTTGCTGCTCAGAACTTGTCGATTCAATGTTCTCCATGACATTCTCGTGCTCAGGAGCTGCTGAACTATCTGACACTGCAGCCGACGTGGATTCTGACCATCCATCACGTTGTTGTGAAAGTCTTGTCTGGTTTTCAAGAGAGCTGGATGATTTCTTCTTAAAACCATCCCTTCCCCTGTCTGTACGTTGTGGGAACGAGGTGCGGCTTCTTCAAGTACAATGGCTTTTCTCGACCAAGTGGCTGAATCTTCTATTCTCACAATGTCATCAGTACTCAGAGGTGGTAAAGTTCCAGACACTCTATCATCGAACTGTTTTTGTTTTGCTTTAATGTTTTGCATTTCCTGCAGTATCACTGCATTCTCCTCCTTTTCCAAGTATGGAAGTGTGGGACGCAACCTTCTCTTCATGAGTAACTCTGGTGATCTACCATATGGCAATGGTGACACTCTGTAACTCAATAGTGTGAGATATGGATCAGATTGGCTGTCCATTGCCTTCTTCAACAATTGCTGAACAACATGTAGACCTTTTTTGGCTTTGCCAATGGCTTATGAGTACAGCGGACTTGACGTGACACTGCTTGTCATTATGCTTGACAGGAGAGCCATTTCGGGATAGTTTGAAATGTAGGCTATAATCATTAAATAATCTTTCCCTCATAACTGAAAGAGATCAATGGATTCTTTCTGCCGTGGTGCCATAGGTAAATCAGATATTTACATCGGTTCTCTTGTTTGCTTGCAATGATGCGCCTGCAACAACTGCCCATCCTGTCAATATCCTGGTTTATACCTGGCCAGTAAACAGTCACCAACTCTCCGTTTACACTTCTCAATCCCGAGATGTCCTTTCATGCATCCTCTTGAGTACATCCTTGCGAAGAGATTGAGGAATAACTATAATGTTCAAAGGAAGCATCACTCCATTAATGATACTGAGTTCAGATCTTATATTGTATATTGGGGCAGCACGGTAGCATTGTGGATAGCACAATTGCTTCACAGCTCCAGGGTCCCTGGTTCGATTCCCGGCTTGGGTCACTGTCTATGCGGAGTCTGCACGTTCTCCCCGTGTCTGCGTGGGTTTCCTCCGGGTGCTCCGGATTCCTCCCACAGTCCAAAGATGTGCAGGTTAGGTGGATTGGCCATGCTAAATTGCCCTTAGTGTCCAAAATTGCCCTTAGTGTTGGGTGGGGTTACTGGGTTATGGGGATAGGGTGGAGGTGTTGATCTTGGGTAGGGTGCTCTTTCCAAGAGCCGGTGCAGACTCGATGGGCAAAATGGCCTCCTTCTGCACTGTAAATTCTATGAACTCCGCACATTGACCTCTGGGCCAGTGTGAGTTGATGTTCCTCATCACCTCTTGAAGAGTTTGATCCTTCCTGGTCTCTTCTTGGATCTTGGGTTGTTTTGTATCTGCTACTGGTAGTAGTGTGGAAATAAGATTGACATGCAGATCTACATCTTCAGCAATTTCACGACTAATATTTTGTATCGCCGCTCTCGGTAATGCATCGGCTAAGAACAAATATTTGGCTGGCGTGTAGATGAGATTGAAGTCATTGCGTTGTAACTTCATCATCAACCTCTGAATGCGCAGAGACATCTGGTTGAGATTCTTCTTGATGATGTTAACCAAAGGACAATGATCTGTCTCAGCTGTGAAAGTTGGAAGTCCGTACACGTAGCAATGGAATTTCTCCAAGCCGACAGCTAAACCGAGGTGTTCTTTTTCGAGTTGAGCGTACCTCTGCTCTGTTGTCGTCATGGATGGCGATGCATATGCGACTGGTTTCCAATTGTCATGCTCGAGTTGCAGAAGAACTGTTCCTAGACCATCTTTCAACACGTCTGTTGACACTTTAATCTGCTCAGATAGATCAAAAAATGTGAGAGCTGGAGTGGTGGTTCGTGAATTCTTGAGCTTCTTCCACTCTTGCTCATGTTGCTGAGTCACAATGAAATCTGGTGTCTTGTGCAGGAGATCACGTCGATGTGTTATTTTTGCTGATGGGTTTGGAATGAATTTTCCTATAAAATTGATCAGACCCATTCCTCTGAAGATGGCTTTCTTGTGTGATTTTGGCTTGTTGAGAATTGCTTGAATTTTGTGGTTGTCAGGTTCAATGCGGTGCGACGGGAGCTTGTCACCGAGGAATGTGACCTCAGTTACTCCAAATTGGCCCTTTTGCCTGTTGAGCTTCAGCCCATTTCTCCTGACGCTCTTTAGAACTTTAAGCAACCTCGTATTGTGCCCTTCTGTGGCTGAGTCCCAAACGATGATATCATCCACGTGCACGTGTACACCTTCGATTACGTGCTCCATGGCACGGTGAAAAATTTCTGATACCGAATTTATGCCAAACGGCATTGTCAGAAAGCAATACCGTCCAAATGGCGGATTAAAAGTACAGTATTTTGTACTTTGTTCCTCTAGATTTAGTTGCCAGAAACCCTGAGATGCGTCAAGTTTCGTAAAGAATTGAGCACCAGCCATCTCGGATGTGATTTCCTCACGCTTTGGTATTTGGTAGCGCTCTCTGTTGGTATTCTCGTTAAGATCTTTGGGATCCATTCATATGCAAATATCGCCATTCTTTTCTTTAAACATGCCATGGAGTTTACCCAGACGGTAGGTTGTTCTATCTTTCTGATTACGTTTAATGTTGTCATTCTGTCTGGCTCCTTTTATGAGGCGATCCCGAAGAGGTGCAGGTACTTTTCTTGGTGCCTGTATCACAGGGTTTGCATCCTCTTTGAGTTGTACCTTGTAGGTGAATGTTAGTGTACCAAAACCTGTGAACGCATCGCTGAATTTATAGGCAATTTGCTCAAAATCATTGGGATACTGCTCCAATTCTGTGTGGATGCCATATATCAACTGCACTAATTCTTCACAGGGCTGATCACCGAATAATGAGCGTGAGACAGAGAGAGACAGAGACCAAGGGTGAATCAAGACAGAGGGCGCGCGGCAGAGGGCGCGCGGCAGAGAGCGCGGGACAGAGGGCGCGAGGCAGAGAGCGCGGGACAGAGAGCGCGGGACAGAGAGCGCGGGACAGAGGGCGCGAGGCAGAGAGCGCGGGACAGAGAGCGCGGGACAGAGAGCGCGAGGCAGAGAGCGCGGGACAGAGGGCGCGAGGCAGAGAGCGCGAGACAGGTCGCGAGGCAGAGAGCGCGGGACAGAGAGCGCGAGGCAGAGGGCGCGGGACAGAGGGCGCGCGACAGAGGGCGCGAGGCAGAGGGCGCGAGGCAGAATCCGCGAGAGAGCACGGAAGAGAGAGAGAGAGCGTGCGACAGAGAGCGTGCGACAGAGAGCGCGCGGAGGGAACAAGGGGGAGTGTAGACACAGAAAGAGAAACTTGACAGAGGAACTCGAGAGAGAGAGACGAGACAGAGCAAGAAACTAGACAGAGAAAGAGGCTAAATAGTTAGAGAGAGACACAGAGAGATACTGAGTGCGAAAGAATGAAGGGGTCTAGACAAAGAGAGAGGGAGTGGAAAGAAAGAGAGGGAGATAGGACAGAGAGAGAGAGAGTGCCAGAGAATGGGGTGGGGAGGGGGAAGAGTCTATTCAGTGAGAGAGGGGGGGGACTGGACTGAGAGAGAGAAACAGACAGAGAGAGGGACAGAGCGAGAGAGGGATACAGGGCGAAGGACAGAGGGGGAGGGTGACGGAGAGAGGGAGACACAGAGAGAGAGAGACAGAGAGAGAGAGAGACAGAGAGAGATCCCCAGAGAGAGGTTCCATAGAGTTTCCATAGAATTTACAGTGCAGAAGGAGGCCATTCGGCCCATCGAGTTTGCACCGGCTCTTGGAAAGAGCACTCTACCCAAGCCCACACCCCAACCCTATCCCCATAACCCACTAACCCCACCCAACACTAAGGGCAATTTTGGACACTAAGGGCAATTTATCATGGCCAATCCACCTAACCTGCACATCTTTGGACTGTGGGAGGAAACCGGAGCACCCGGAGGAAACCCACGCACACACGGGGAAAACGTGCAGACTCCACATAGACAGTGACTGATGGAACCATCAATTCACGAGACACGTGCTTTAAGATATGAACAGTGGTTTTAATCTACTTACTACAGAACAAGCCTGTTACCCGTTGAACTCTCGATGAACTGCAGGCTGGCTCTGGACACGGTTATTTATACAGCAGTCAAGGGGGAGGAGCTGTGGGCGGAGCCAAGGGTGGAGCCCTGTACAAACTCCTGAGCATTCCCAGAGCTACTCCCCCTAGTGGTCGGATAACGCTACTGCGCTTACAATGGTATTGGTAAATACAGTGTGAATTACTAAGTTACATTCACCACATTCACCCCCTGCAAAAAAAATCAAGTCCGGCGGGGGTGGTTGTTTACAAAGTCAGTCTGTCCGGTGGTCGAACTGTCCGCTGTGATCTGCGGAGCAGCGGGGTTGCAGCCTCTTGCGGTGGCTGGATGGGTGTAGTGTGCTGGGGTACGATGGCGGACTCCCGGGAGGGTTGTGTCCGAGCTTCATACTCTTCTGGTTCAACCGGGGACTGGGGGCGCTGGGGGCTGGCCGGCGCGGGGGGCTGTCCGGCGCGGGTTTACGGAACTGGTGGAGCGAGCTCGTGGGCTCGGGAGCGCGAGGGGGCGGCAGCATGGGGTGTAGGGTGAGGGGTCCTTCTGTGGGGGTAGAGGGGGCGCTGGATCCGGCGGGTGCCAGATCCCGGAGGGATACTGTGTCCTGACGGCCGTCAGGGAACTCAACGAAGGCGTACTGGGGGTTGGAGTGGAGCAGACGCACCTTTTCAACAAGGGGGTCGGTTTTGTGCGCCATGACGTGTTTCCTCAGGAGTACCGGGCCCGGTGTCCTCAGCCATGCCGGAAGTGAGACCCCCGTGGTACTGCCCCTGGAAAAAATGAAGAGCCTCTCGCGAGGGGTCTGATCGGTCGCTGTGCATAAGAGGGACCTAATAGCGTGGAGCGCGTCTGGGAGGACTTCCTGCCACTGGGAGACTTGGAGCTTTCTAGACCGGAGGGTCAGTAGGACGGTCTTCCAGACCGTCACGTTCTCCCTCTCCATCTGCCTGTTCCCCCTGGGGTTGTAGCTGGTAGTCCTGCTCGAGGCAATGCCCTTGTCGAGCAGGTACTGACGCAGCTCGTCGCTCATGAAGGACAAACCCCTGTCGCTGTGCACGTAGCTGGGGAAACCGAACAGGGTGAAGATGCTATGCAGGGCCCTAATGACTTTTGTGGGAGGTCATGTCGGGGCACAGGATAGCAAATGGGAAACGGGAGAACTCATCTACGACGTTTAGAAAGTAAACTTTCTTGTTAGTGGAGGGGAGTGGGCCCTTTGAAATCAATCGCGAGGCCGTTCAAAGGGCCTAGGAAGCCTTTACCAGGTGGGCCCTGTCTGGTCTATAGAAGTGCGGTTTGCACTCTGCACAGATCGGGCAGTCCCTGGTGACTGCTTTTACCTCCTCGTTGGAGAAAGGCAGGTTTCGGGCTCTAATGTAGTGGTTGAGCCGGGTGACCCCTGGATGGCAGAGATCCACGTGGATGGCTTTCAGATGGCTGATCTGCGCGCTGGCGCATGTCCCGCGGGATAGGGCATCCGAGGGCTCGTTGAGCTTCCCCGGTCGATACTTAATATCGTAGCTATAGGTCGCCACCGAAGAATTTTATCATTTTTTATTTTGCCCCTTTGCAAGTTATCAAACATAAAGGCAACCGATCTTTGGTCGGTGATGAGGGTGAACCTCCTACCTGCGAGGTAATGCCTCCAGTGACGAATAGCCTCCACAATGGCTTGTGCTTCTTTCTCGACTGAAGAGTTGTCGGAGTTCTGCAGCGGATAGGGTACGGGAGAAAAATGCAACGGGCCTCCCTGCCTGATTTAAAGTGGCTGCTAGAGCTACCTCTGAGGCGTCGCTCTCTACCTGAAAGGGGAGTGGATTCATCCACCGCCCGCATGGCTGCTTTGGCGATGTCCTCCTTGATGCAGTTGAACGATTGGCGTGCCTCAGCTGACAGGGGAAATCGTGTGGCCCTAAAGAGTGGGCGGGCTTTGTCCGCATATTGAGGGACCCACTGGGCGTAGTAGGAGAAGACGCCCAAGCACCGTTTGAGGGCCTTGGGGTAATGGGGGAGGGGGAGTTCTAAGAGGGGGCGCATGCGGTCCGGGTCTGGGCCCAGGACTCCGTTTCCACGACGTAGCCGAGGATGGCCAGTCTGTTTGTGCGGAAAACGCATTTCTCTTTGTTGTAGGTGATGTTTAATTTCTGTGCCGTCTGGAGAAAACGGTGGAGGTTGGCGTCGTGGTCCTGCTGGTCATAGCCGCAGATGGTGACATTGTCCAGATACGGATACGTGGCCCGCAGCCCGTACTGGTCCACCATTCGGTCCATTGCTCGCTGGAACACCGAGACCCCATTAGTGACGCCGAAGGGAACCCGGAGGAAATGGAAGAGGCGGCCATCGGCCTCGAACGCCGTGTAGTGGCGGTCCTCCGGGCGGATTGGGAGCTGGTGGTATGCAGACTTCAGATCCACCGTGGAAAAGAGCCGATACTGGGCGATCTGATTGACCATGTCTGCAATCCTGGGGAGGGGATACGCGTCGAGAAGCGTAAAGCGATTTATGGTCTGACTTTTGTCGACAACCATGCAGAAGTTTTCCCTGGTCTTAACGACCACCACCTGAACTCTCCAGGGACCATTGCTGGCCTCTATAACCCCCTCACTGAGAAGCCATCGGACCTCTGCTCTGACAAATACCCTATCCTGCAGGCTATACCGCCTGCTACGAGTGGCTATGGGTTTACAGTCCTTTGTGAGATTGGCGAAGAGAGGAGGGGGGGAGATTTGCAACGTAGCGAGGCTACAGATAGTGAGTGGCGGCAGGGGCCCGCCGAAGCTGAGGGTGAGGCTCTTAAGGTTACTGAAAATCTAGGCCTAATAAGAGTGGCGCGCAGAGGTCGGGCAAAACGTAGAGTTGAAATTTTGAGTAGCTAGCGCCTCGGATTGGGGTCGGAGCATAGGCCGCAGCATTTCGGGCCCCGCAGGCCTGCGGGTGTGGGGAGCCATTACTTCGTGCCGCTGGGGAGTTGGAAGCTGGGGCCCTTTTTCCGAGGCACACTCTCGCGTAGTGGCCTCTCCGCCCGCAGCTGCTGCAGGTCACGTTGCGGGCCGGGCAGTGCTGCCGCGGGTGCTGATTCTGGCCGCAGAAATGGCTGGCTGGGGCAGCATAGTGGCTGGCTGGGGCAGCATAGTGGCTGGCTGGGGCAGCATAGTGGCTGGCTGGAGCGGCGTAGTGGCTGGCTGGAGCAGCCTGGTGGCTGGGCGGCCGCGTGGCACAGGCCTGGGGAGTCGCTGGTCGGGGGCCCATGATTGGGTCGTGGGGTCCGCGGGGAATGAGGTGAGGCTACGGAAGGAGACCTCCATCATGGTAACAATTTCCGCAGTCGTTTCTAAGTCTTGGGCCCCCTTTTCCAGCAGTCGTTGGCGTACATAGTTAGACCTGAGGCCCGCTACAAAACATCGCGTACAGCAAGTTCTCTGTGTTCAGCAGCGGTAACCGCTTGATAGTTACAGTCATTAGATAGATTATTGAGCTCTCTTAAAAATTCGGCGAGTGATTCTGTAGGCCGCTGGCGGCGAGTCGTGAACACATGGCGTGCGTAAACTTCGTTAATGGGCCTTACATTCATCTTATCGATTATCGCTAGCGCTGCAGTATATGAACCGGTCGAGTTTAGTTGCGTAGAGATTCTGTGGCTCACCCTCACGTGCAGTAGACTTAACTTCTGTTCCTCTGTTGTTTCGGCTGTGCTCGCTTCTGCCAGGTAGGCCTTAAAGCACCGCAGCCAGTGGGAGAAGATTTCTTTTGCCTCTGCATCCTGTGGGTCGAGTTCCAGGCGTCCAGGCTTGAGGGCCGATTCCATGATCGATCCTGACTGTTCTTAAGTAGATTAAATTGATGGAACCATCAATTCACGAGACACGTGCTTTAAGATATGAACAGTAGTTTTAATCTACTTACTACAGAGCCAGCCTGTTACCCGTTGAACTCTCGATGAACTGCAGGCTGGCTCTGGACACGGTTATTTATACAGCAGTCAAGGGGGAGGAGTCGTGGGTGGAGCCCTGTACAAACTCCTGAGCATTCCCAGAGCTACTCCCCCTAGTGGTCGGATAACGCTACTGCACTTACAATGGTATTGGTAAATAGAGTGTGAATTACTACGTTACATTCACCACAGTGACCCAAGCCGGGAATCGAACCTGGGAGTCTGGTGCTGTGAAGCAATTGTGCTAACCACTGTGCTACCGTGCTGCCTGAGATAGAGACCGAGACAGAGAGGGAGATAGAGAGGGAGACAGTGAAATAGAGAGAGAGACACACAGAGAGTGAGAGAGAGAGAGACGGAGAGAGATGGAGCGAGACTAGACAGAGAGAGGAAGACAGACAGAGCGAGAGACAGAGCTATAGAGAGACAGGGAGACAGAGAGAGAGATAGCGAGCGAGAGAGAGATAGAGAGACACACACACAGACAGTGAGAGAGAGACAGAGAGAGACACTCACAGAGAAATGGTGACAGAGAGTCAGAGAGAGAGGCAGAGAGAGAGACAAAGAGAGACCAAGGAGTTGCCAAGACTGAGACAGAGAGACTAGACAAGGAGCGAGAGAAAGAGAGGGAGTCTAGACAGGGAGAAAGAAAATAGTCACAGAGTGATGCGCTATCAATGACCACAGAAACGAGGGTGTAGTCCAAATTGAAGGCTTTAATCGACAAAATGTTTCCCCAGCAGCTCAAGTACAGAAAAGGAAGCTGCAGGGGAAACACGGGTTCTTATACCCCGCCTCAATGGGCGGAGCTACCTTACATTCTGACCAATGGGTTACAAACCATTGGGCCAATGAGCAGCGAGCCTTCTCCACCAACGGTGGCTCAGCACTCCCAGGTACCATAGTACCTCTAGTCATACTACCACAGAAAGGACAAGAGGGAACAAGGGGGAGCCTGAACAGTGAGAGAGAGAGAGAGAGAATGAGAGGAGTCTCGACAGTGAGTGACAGAGAGAGAGATGGAGAGAAAGAGAGATAGATGTGTTTTGTTTTCTGTACCTTGTAAAGGAATCTACCAACTACCCCCAGCACCGACTGTCTACCTGTATGTCTTACTACCACCTCCTACAACCATCTGCCAATGGCCGGATGTGTCTCCATTTGTATAAGAGCCCCTGGTCACATGACCACGGTCTTCAGACCGCACGGTGTGTCTGCACTGCCACCTGCTGGTTGGAGGTCGTACATCATCCATCTAGGAAATTGCCCACAGGAATATCACCACATCCCCCTTCCTCAGAAAACATTAAGATGTGTTAACAAACAACATTGTCCTTTTAACTTTCCACAACCCTGATATTCCCAACAATGTGAATGAGTTTCACTGGGGTGTCCATAAACATGCTGTGCCTGGCCAGTGTCCTGTGCATTGTGCCTCCCTCACGGGATCACCTCTGTGATCATTCGAGCTGTGGTCAGCCTCTTCAGAGACTGGGCTACGCGTCGGCCTCTTGCTTCTCTTCCTCGTTGCTCTGTGCCTGTGGAAGGCCTGTGTCCGTGACTGGTGCCACCAGCCTCTTTTGAGCTTCCTGGCAGGACTCTGCTGCTCCTCATTGTTCCCGTTGCTGGTTTGTTAGTGGGATGAGCTCCCAGTTTTCCCCTCTTTCTTCTCTTTATTGTGAGAACATGATGCTGTCGTTTCTTGTCTCTCATTGCTGTTGTGTTTTGGTTAGCAGCCTCTGGTGCGGCGCTGGTTGCTACCGCCTGCTTAGATGTCTGCGGAGCTTCAGGTGGACCCTGAGGGGACGTCACTGGATCATCTTGATCAAACTCACCAATGCGTGAGTGAGCTGTGAAATGAAATGAAAATGAAATGAAAATCGCTTTATTGTCACGAATAGGCTTCAAATGAAGTTACTGTGAAAAGCCCCTAGTCACCACATTCCGGCGCCTGTTCGGGGAGGCTGGTACGGGAATCGAACCGTGCTGCTGGCCTGCTGGGTCTGCTTTCAAAGCCAGCGATTTAGCCCAGTGTGCTAAACCAGCCCCTGCTGGAGCTGCGCATTGAGATTGTCATCAGCCCCTCCTCAGGGTCAGTCTCAGAGTCACCTCCTCCTGCAACATCCAAATCGCTGTCATCACAGTCGTCATCGATGTCTTCCCGTTCGCCATAGTCCGTGTTGTCGATGGTTTGGGAATGAATTACAGGAACCGTTTCGAAGACCTGGGACGAGTCACCACTTACCTCGGTGGCCAGTTTCTCCAATATCGAGATGGGTTTGTCCACTCCTGGCTCGGTCAGCAGCCGATCCTCTGTCCTGTCAGCAGACAAAAGCCGGTCGTTGCCGTGGGGCCTTGCCGAGTGCCACACTTTTGGCACAAGCTGGCGGCAGCGGCTCCTGGCGGCCGCTTAAAATGGCCGCCCAAGGGCAGCACGGTGGCCTAGTGGTTAGCACAACCGCCTCGCGGCGCTGAGGGCCCAGGTTCGATCCCGGCTCTGGGTCACTGTCCGTGTGGAGTTTGCACATTCACCCCGTGTCTGCGTGGGTTTCGCCCCCACAACCCAAAAATGTGCAGAGTAGGTAGATTGGCCACGCTAAATTGCCCCTTAATTAGAAAAAATAATTGGGTAATCTAAATTTTTTTTTAAAATGGCCGCCCGCACTGAGACCGCGTTTCTTCATGACCGTGCGTCACAGCACTAAAGGCTTCTTCTTCCGAGTTGGCGCCCAGCTCTTTCGAGCAGAGTGCGCCTATTCTCCATCTCGCTCGCCTGGAAAATCTTCGCTGCCTGTTTCAGCACCGAACCTTCATCCCGCAATAACCTCGTCCCGGAGCTTATCGTCAGCTGCACCAAAGACAATTTGGTCGCGGATGAGCGGAGATTTCAGGGACGCTGCAGTTGCACGACCGGGCCGTCAGCCTTAAGTCTGTGACAAAACTGTCGAACGATTCGCCAGGTTTCTGGGTACGGGTACGGAACGTGTATCGCTCGAATGTCTCATTCTTTTTAGGGGAGTAATGCCGATCAAAGTACCCAACGACTTCAATGTCTCTCTTGCTATCCTCCTCATTATCGAACGCATACGGGTTTTACAGTACAATCGCTTGTGGGCCTGCCACCGTTAGCAGCAACACTATTCGCCTTTCACCAGGCTGGGCCTGTAGGCCCACGGCCAAAACATAAAGTTAGAACGACTGCTTGAAGAGTTGCCAGTTTTTGTCTACATTTCCGGATATCTGTAGCTGGCGGGAGGGGGGGGGGGTGGTTCTAGGTCCGTCCACCTCGAGCTTCATTGTTTCCCAGCAGGTTGGGTCACCTCAGGTTGCACCTCGGTCTGTCAGCCGAACGCCTAATGTTGTCACTGCCGTCGCTATCTTTAAATCTACAGCACTCTTGGTACCATGTTGTGTTTGGTCTTCTATTCCTTGCAAAGGAATCCACCAAACACCTTGACTTGTCCAAACCAGGATCTTTATTGAGTCTCCTGTGATCTGTTACAGAGAGTCTCCTTGTCATGGAGTCTCCATATCCTCCTCTGGAACCACCCCCAGCACCGACTGATCACCTGTATGTCTTACTACCATCTCCTGCAACCATCTGCCGATATCCGGATGTGTCTCCACTTATATGGGAGTCCCCGGTCACATGACCACGGTCCTGAGACCACATGGTGTGTCTGCACCGCCACCTGCTGGTTGGAGGGCGCACACCATCCATCTATAGTATTGCCCACAGGCCGATCATCACAACAGAGAGTGAGAGAGAAAGATGGAGAGAGATGGAGTGAGGCAGAGAGAGACTAGGCAGAGAGACTACACAGAGAAAGACAGGCAGAGAGACACACAGTCAGACACAAAGACAGAGACAGAGAGAGAGAGAGAGAGAGACAGAGGAAGAGACTGAGAGAGACAGCGAAAGACAGAGAGATAAAGAGACAGAGAGAGGAAGAGACAGACCGAGAGCGAGAGACAGAGAGAGAGAGAGAGAGAGAGACAGACAGTAATGACCTAGGACAAGCCTTTGAGATTGGACAATTAGAATATGGGCTCCCTGATTAGTGGCCCAATCAGGTAACCCCTTTCTGTGTATATAAAAAGGGGTGTCAGATCCTCTGCACTCCCGGTGTAGACAGGGTGCTGAATGCACTCCCGGTGCAGACAGTGAGCTGAGTGCGCTCCCGGTGTAGACAGCGAGCTGAATGTGCTCCCGGTGTAGACAGGGAGCTGAATGCACTCCCGGTGTAGACAGCGAGCTGAATGCACTCCCAGTGTAGACAGCGAGCTGAATGCACTCCCGGTGTAGACAGGGTGCTGAATGCACTCCCGGTGCAGACAGTGAGCTGAATGCACTCCCGGTGTAGACAGCGAACTGAATGTACTCCCGGTGTAGACAGGGAGCTGAATGCACTCCCGGTGTAGACAGCGAACTGAATGCACTCCCGGTGTAGACAGTGAGCTGAATGCACTCCCGGTGTAGACAGCGAGCTGAATGTACTCCCGGTGTAGACAGCGAGCTGAATGCACTCCCGGTGTTGACAGCGAGCTGAATGTACTCCCGGTGTAGACAGCGAGCTGAATGCACTCCCGGTGTAGACAGAGAGCTGAATGCGCTCCCGGTGTACACAGTGAGCTGAGTGCGCTCCCGGTGTAGACAGGGAGCTGAATGTACTCCCGGTGTAGACAGTGAGCTGAATGCGCTCCCGGTGTAGACAGTGAGCTGAGTGCACTCCCGGTGTAGACAGGGAGCTGAATGTACTCCCGGTGTAGACAGAGAGCTGAATGCGCTCCCGGTGTAGACAGTGAGCTGAATGCACTCCCGGTGTAGACAGCTAGCTGAATGTACTCCTGGTGTAGACACCGAGCTGAATGTACTCCCGGTGTAGACAGTGAGCTGAATGTACTCCCGGTGTAGACAGTGAGCTGAATGCACTCCCGGTGTAGACAGCGAGCTGAAAGCACTCCCGGTGTAGACAGTGAGCTGAATGCGCTCCCGGTGTAGACAGTGAGCTGAATGCACTCCCGGTGTAGACAGTGAGCTGAATGTACTCCCGGTGTAGACAGCGAGCTGAATGCACTCCCGGTGTAGACAGCGAGCTGAATGCACTCCCGGTGTAGACAGAGAGCTGAATGCGCTCCCGGTGTAGACAGTGAGCTGAATGTACTCCCGGTGTAGACAGCGAGCTGAATGTACTCCCGGTGTAGACAGCGAACTGAATGTACTCCCGGTGTAGACAGTGAGCTGAATGTACTCCCGGTGTAGACAGCGAGCTGAGTGAACTCCCGGTGTAGACAGCGAGCTGAATGCACTCCCGGTGTAGACAGTGAGCTGAGTGTACTCCCGGTGTAGACGGCGAGCTGAATGCACTCCCGGTGTAGACAGGGAGCTGAATGCACTCCCGGTGTAGACAGCGAGCTGAGTGGTCCCGGTGTAGACAGCGAGCTGAGTGGTCCCGGTGTAGACAGCGAGCTGAGTGGTCCCGGTGTAGACAGCGAGCTGAGTGGTCCCGGTGTAGACAGCGAGCTGAGTGGTCCCGGTGTAGACAGCGAGCTGAGTGGCCCCGGTGTAGACAGCGAGCTGAGTGGTCCCGGTGTAGACAGCGAGCTGAGTGGCCCCGGTGTAGACAGCGAGCTGAGTGGTCCCGGTGTAGACAGCGAGCTGAGTGGCCCCGGTGTAGACAGCGAGCTGAATGGTCCCGGTGTAGACAGGGAGCTGAATGGTCCCGGTGTAGACAGCGAGCTGAGTGGTCCCGGTGTAGACAGCGAGCTGAGTGGTCCCGGTGTAGACAGCGAGCTGAGTGGTCCCGGTGTAGACAGGGAGCTGAGTGGTCCCGGTGTAGACAGCGAGCTGAGTGGTCCCGGTGTAGACAGCGAGCTGAGTGGTCCCGGTGTAGACAGCGAGCTGAGTGGTCCCGGTGTAGACAGCGAGCTGAGTGGTCCCGGTGTAGACAGCGAGCTGAGTGGTCCCGGTGTAGACAGCGAGCTGAGTGGTCCCGGTGTAGACAGCGAGCTGAGTGGTCCCGGTGTAGACAGCGAGCTGAATGGTCCCGGTGTAGACAGCGAGCTGAGTGGTCCCGGTGTAGACAGCGAGCTGAGTGGTCCCGGTGTAGACAGCGAGCTGAGTGGTCCCGGTGTAGACAGCGAGCTGAATGGTCCCGGTGTAGACAGCGAGCTGAGTGGTCCCGGTGTAGACAGCGAGCTGAGTGGTCCCGGTGTAGACAGCGAGCTGAGTGGTCCCGGTGTAGACAGCGAGCTGAGTGGTCATGGTTGTTTAGCTGTTGCTTTTCTGCCTCGGTGAACTTATTACAGAGACACAGAAAGAGACAGAGAGAGATGGAGACACACACAGCGAGAAGGAGACAGACAGAGAGAGAGAGAGACAGACATAGTGGGCGCGATTCTCCCAAAGGGAGACTGAGTGCCGACGCTGGAGTGAAACCCGGAGTGTTTCACTCCGGCGTCGGAGGCCGCTCCTCGCCCCCTATTCCCCCCCCCCCCCCCCCCAGGAGGCTAGGAGCGGCGTTGCGCGAACTCGGGCGCCGGGCCTTGACGCTTGCGTCAAAGCGGCACGCCAAGAATGACGTGGCCAGCAGCGCCTAAGTGACGTCAGCCGCGCATGGCGGCTTGATCTTGCGGGGTGTCGGAGGGGAAAGAGTGCGTCTCTTAGAGACGCTGGTCCGACGATCGGTGGGCACCGTTCGCGGGCCAGTCCCCACGAGCACGCCCGTGGTGCTCGATCCTCTCTCCGCCTCCCACAGGCTCCACACTTACCTGTCGCCCGATGTTCACGCCGGCAGCGACCAAGTGTGGTTACCGCCGGCGTGAACCAGTCGGGGTCGTCAGGCCGCTCGGCCCATCCGGGGCGGAGAATAGCCGGTCGCCGGTAAAAACGGAGAGCGCCGATTCTCCGAGCGGCGTGTCGCAAAACGCGATCCGCCATTTTGGGGGGGTGGGAGAATCACGGAGGGTACCAGGGTGGCATGGTGTGATTTGCCTGGCCCTCCCGCGATTCTCCCCCCCGGCATGGGGAGCGGAGAATCGCGGCCAGTGAGTGTGCCAGAGAACGAGGGGGGAGTTTGTATCGTGAGAGAGAGAAAGGCTAGACGGAGACCTGGCCTGCACAGCGAGAGAGGGAGAGGGACTGGACAGAGACAGCGTGAGAGACAGTGAGCGAGAGGAGAGATGGAGAGCGAGAGAGAGACCGAGAGAGTGAGAAGGAGAGAGAGAGACAGACAGAGAGAGAGAGAGATGGAGAGCGAGAGAGAGAGAGAGAGAGACAGACAGACAGAGAGAGAGAGAGATGGAGAGTGTTTTGTTATGCTGCTTCACGTAGCATAAGCTGCTTCCTTGATGTACACTCTGACAAAGGAAGGTTCAGACTTGGAGATAGCTTTAACACATTTATTGAACAGTTAACAATTCTCCTACTTGGGTTTGACTCTCCTGTTAATCTTGCTATAGTAACTCAGTCTAACTAACCAGCCTGCTCTAAGCCACGTGGTGGGTGTGATGCTTCCTGATCTGCCCCGTCTCTCTGTGTGTCACCTGTGGAAAGAGGAAGATCTTGTGTGCCCTGTCCTTATATATGGGTTGGTGTAATGCCCCCTTGTGGTAGTGTCACCTCTGGGTATGTCCTGACTGCCCATTGGCCGTGTCCTATCTTCCTGACCTATTGGTTGAATGTCTGTGTGTCATGATGTCTCTGGTGCTCCCTCTAGTGTTTATTTAGTTGTAGTGTATCTACATTGACCCCTTGTGTATTTACAGTGATGTATATCACCACATCCCCCTTTTTTCGTGTTACATATTTTCTGTACAGTGTGAAAGAAAATTGAACGCAATAGGTAGAAAAGTGATGACTTGTACAAATCATGATGAGTGATGATTACATAATAAGGCCAAATCATGTATGAGTCCAAAGTTCACTAATTAATCTGGTCGAGTGGCTTTCTTGTTTGGTTGGTGAGTTGGTGATGTTGATGATGGCATGTCCTTGTAAACGCCGTCAGTGTCCCTGTGCGTAAGGAACCAAGAAATGGTCAAGTCACTTTGTTGTCTGATTTGGAGTCTTTTTTTTATTCTTTCGATGCTTGTGGTAGCGATGTGTGTAACCTGTGTTGTCCAGCCATGGTGTGTCATTGTACTGAGCTGAGCAGTAACAGTGTCCCGCATTTGCAGAGTTGTACCATGTCGTACCAGTCGTAGTTCCATTGTTGTTGTTTTTGTCGTGCTTGATGGCGACGTTGTTGCCTCTGGTACGCTTCTTGATGTTGTCTTCGTGGTTGGATTTGTAGGTTTTGTTATTGTGTTTCGCTGCGCTCAACGACCACACTCTGTGGATAATACGGGTCCTTCACACAGTTACTCGTGTCAGCGTGCTTTGTGGCATCGGCTGTTTCCTTCAGCGTGCCGTCACTGAGTTTGCGGCGCTCCCCGACTGGAGTCATGTCCGGCTTACTCGAATCAGCTTTGGTTGTCGATGCTCCCTGTCTGGAGTCCTTTCTGGTTTACCTGTGTCAGCTGGGGTTTCTTGATGCTCCCCGTCCGGAGTCAAAACATTCAGGAATGCATTTTCTTGTGGAGAGGCTCGAGTGGATGAGGATTGAAGTAACGTGGTGTCACCGGAGTCACCAGTAGTCTCACTGTGATTGTCGAGTGCCTCTGTACGTTCTAGCTCAGGTCACGTTACACATCTTGTATGGGAAGTGGGATGCTGTCAACTTGTCGCACGTACAGTGGGTAGAGCCTCAGTAGCTTCTTGTTGTTCACTTGAGCTGGGTAGACTGTCAGAGTCTCCTGGTGGCTCAAACAATGTGGGTGGACTGTCGTAGTCTCCTTGCTGTGCACTTGAGGTGGCTAGACCCTCATGGTCTTGTTCATGCAAGGGGTGCGCTCTGGAGTCTTGCGTTCCTTCCATCATGGAGTCTTTTCCACGAGCTCGCTGCAGAGGCTTATGTCGCTCTCTCTGTGGAGTCAGGCAGCGTTCCCTGTGTGGAATCGTGCAGTGGTCTCGCTGTGGAGTCTGTCATCACTTCCTGTGTGGAGTGGGGGACTCTTCGTGGTGCGTGGACCACTCTCTGTGTGGAGTCGGGGACCCATTGTGGTGCGTGGACCACTCTCTGTGTGGAGGCTGGGACCCTTCGTGGTGCGTGGACCCCACTCTCTGTGTGGTCAGGGACCCTTTGCGGTGCGTGGACCCCACTCTCTGTGAGGCAGCAGGCCGCTCTCTGTGTGGCAGCAGGCCGCTCTCTGTGTGGCAGCAGGCCGCTCTCTGTGTGGCAGCAGGCCGCTCTCTGTGTGGCAGCAGGCCGCTCTCTGTGTGGCAGCAGGCCGCTCTCTGTGTGGCAGCAGGCCGCTCTCTGTGAGGCAGCAGGCCGCTCTCTGTGTGGCCGCTCTCTGTGAGGCAGCAGGCCGCTCTCTGTGAGGCAGCAGGCCGCTCTCTGTGTGGCAGCAGGCCGCTGTCTGTGTGGCAGCAGGCCGCTGTCTGTGTGGCAGCAGGCCGCTCTCTGTGTGGCAGCAGGCCGCTCTCTGTGTGGCCGCTCTCTGTGAGGCAGCAGGCCGCTCTCTGTGTGGCAGCAGGCCGCTCTCTGTGTGGCAGCAGGCCGCTCTCTGTGTGGCAGCAGGCCGCTCTCTGTGAGGCAGCAGGCCGCTCTCTGTGTGGCAGCAGGCCGCTCTCTGTGTGGCAGCAGGCCGCTCTCTGTGTGGCAGCAGGCCGCTCTCTGTGCGGCAGCAGCTCTCTGTGTGGCAGCAGGCCGCTCTCTGTGTGGCAGCAGCTCTCTGTGAGGCAGCAGGCCGCTCTCTGTGTGGCAGCAGGCCGCTCTCTGTGAGGCAGCAGGCCGCTCTCTGTGTGGCAGCAGGCCGCTCTCTGTGTGGCAGCAGGCCGCTCTCTGTGTGGCAGCAGGCCGCTCTCTGTGTGGCAGCAGGCCGCTCTCTGTGTGGCAGCAGGCCGCTCTCTGTGTGGGAGCAGGCCGCTCTCTGTGTGGGAGCAGGCCGCTCTCTGTGTGGGAGCAGGCCGCTCTCTGTGTGGCAGCCGCTCTCTGTGTGGCAGCAGCTCTCTGTGTGGCAGCAGGCCGCTCTCTGTGTGGCAGCAGGCCGCTCTCTGTGTGGCAGCAGGCCGCTCTCTGTGTGGCAGCAGGCCGCTCTCTGTGTGGCAGCAGGCCGCTCTCTGTGTGGCAGCAGGCCGCTCTCTGTGTGGCAGCAGGCCGCTGTCTGTGTGGCAGCAGCTCTCTGTGAGGCAGCAGGCCGCTCTCTGTGAGGCAGCAGGCCGCTCTCTGTGTGGCAGCAGGCCGCTCACTGTGTGGCAGCAGGCCGCTCTCTGTGTGGCAGCAGGCCGCTCTCTGTGTGGCAGCAGGCCGCTCTCTGTGTGGAGTCAGGGACCCTTCGTGGTGCGTGGACCCCACTCTCTGTGTGGAGTCGGGGACCCTTCACAGTGCGTGGACCCCACTCTCTGTGTGGAGTCGGGGACCCTTCACGGTGCGTGGACCCCACTCTCTGTGTGGTCGGGGACTCTTCGTGGTGCGTGGGCCCCACTCTCTGTGTGGAGTCGGGGACTCTTCGTGGTGCGTGGGCCCCACTCTCTGTGTGGCAGCAGGCCGCTCTCTGTGTGGCAGCCGCTCTCTGTGTGGCAGCAGGCCGCTCTCTGTGTGGCAGCAGGCCGCTCTCTGTGTGGCAGCAGGCCGCTCTCTGTGAGGCAGCAGGCCGCTCTCTGTGTGGCAGCAGGCCGCTCTCTGTGTGGCAGCAGGCCGCTCTCTGTGTGGCAGCAGGCCGCTCTCTGTGTGGCAGCAGGCCGCTCTCTGTGAGGCAGCAGGCCGCTCTCTGTGTGGCAGCAGGCCGCTCTCTGTGTGGCAGCAGGGCGCTCTCTGTGAGGCAGCAGGCCGCTCTCTGTGAGGCAGCAGGCCGCTCTCTGTGTGGCAGCAGGCCGCTCTCTGTGTGGCAGCAGGCCGCTCTCTGTGTGGCAGCAGGCCGCTCTCTGTGTGGCAGCAGGCCGCTCTCTGTGTGGCAGCAGGCCGCTCTCTGTGTGGCCGCTCTCTGTGTGGCAGCAGGCCGCTCTCTGTGTGGCCGCTCTCTGTGAGGCAGCAGGCCGCTCTCTGTGAGGCAGCAGGCCGCTCTCTGTGTGGCAGCAGGCCGCTCTCTGTGTGGCAGCAGGCCGCTCTCTGTGAGGCAGCAGGCCGCTCTCTGTGTGGCAGCAGGCCGCTCTCTGTGTGGCAGCAGGCCGCTCTCTGTGAGGCAGCAGGCCGCTCTCTGTGTGGCAGCAGGCCGCTCTCTGTGTGGCAGCAGGCCGCTCTCTGTGTGGCAGCCGCTCTCTGTGTGGCAGCAGGCCGCTCTCTGTGTGGCAGCAGGCCGCTCTCTGTGTGGCAGCAGGCCGCTCTCTGTGTGGCAGCAGGCCGCTCTCTGTGTGGCAGCAGGCCGCTCTCTGTGTGGCAGCAGGCCGCTCTCTGTGTGGCAGCAGGCCGCTCTCTGTGAGGCAGCAGGCCGCTCTCTGTGAGGCCGCAGGCCGCTCTCTGTGTGGCAGCAGGCCGCTCTCTGTGTGGCAGCAGGCCGCTCTCTGTGTGGCAGCAGGCCGCTCTCTGTGTGGCAGCAGGCCGCTCTCTGTGTGGCAGCAGGCCGCTCTCTGTGTGGCAGCAGGCCGCTCTCTGTGTGGCAGCAGGCCGCTCTCTGTGTGGCAGCAGGCCGCTCTCTGTGAGGCAGCAGGCCGCTCTCTGTGTGGCAGCAGGCCGCTCTCTGTGTGGCAGCAGGCCGCTCTCTGTGTGGCAGCAGGCCGCTCTCTGTGTGGCAGCAGGCCGCTCTCTGTGTGGCAGCAGGCCGCTCTCTGTGTGGCAGCAGCTCTCTGTGTGGCAGCCGCTCTCTGTGTGGCAGCAGGCCGCTCTCTGTGTGGCAGCCGCTCTCTGTGTGGCAGCAGGCCGCTCTCTGTGTGGCAGCAGGCCGCTCTCTGTGTGGCAGCAGGCCGCTCTCTGTGTGGCAGCAGGCCGCTCTCTGTGTGGCAGCAGGCCGCTCTCTGTGTGGCAGCAGGCAGCTGTCTGTGAGGCAGCAGGCCGCTCTCTGTGTGGCAGCAGGCCGCTCTCTGTGTGGCAGCAGGCCGCTCTCTGTGTGGCAGCAGGCCGCTGTCTGTGAGGCAGCAGGCCGCTCTCTGTGAGGCAGCAGGCCGCTCTCTGTGAGGCAGCAGGCCGCTCTCTGTGAGGCAGCAGGCCGCTCTCTGTGAGGCAGCAGGCCGCTCTCTGTGAGGCAGCAGGCCGCTCTCTGTGTGGCAGCAGGCCGCTCTCTGTGAGGCAGCAGGCCGCTCTCTGTGTGGCAGCAGGCCGCTCTCTGTGTGGCAGCAGGCCGCTCTCTGTGAGGCAGCAGGCCGCTCTCTGTGAGGCAGCAGCTCTCTGTGTGGCAGCAGGCCGCTCTCTGTGTGGCAGCAGGCCGCTCGCTGTGTGGCAGCAGGCCGCTCTCTGTGTGGCAGCAGGCCGCTCTCTGTGTGGCAGCAGGCCGCTCTCTGTGTGGCAGCAGGCCGCTCTCTGTGTGGCAGCAGGCCGCTCTCTGTGTGGCAGCAGGCCGCTCTCTGTGTGGCAGCAGGCCGCTCTCTGTGAGGCAGCAGGCCGCTCTCTGTGTGGCAGCAGGCCGCTCTCTGTGTGGCAGCAGGCCGCTCGCTGTGTGGCAGCAGGCCGCTCTCTGTGTGGCAGCAGGCCGCTCTCTGTGTGGCAGCAGGCCGCTCTCTGTGTGGCAGCAGGCCGCTCTCTGTGTGGCAGCAGGCCGCTCTCTGTGTGGCAGCAGGCCGCTCTCTGTGTGGCAGCAGGCCGCTCTCTGTGTGGCAGCAGGCCGCTCTCTGTGTGGCAGCAGGCCGCTCTCTGTGAGGCAGCAGGCCGCTCTCTGTGAGGCAGCAGGCCGCTCTCTGTGTGGCAGCAGGCCGCTCTCTGTGTGGCAGCAGGCCGCTCTCTGTGTGGCAGCAGGCCGCTCTCTGTGTGGCAGCAGGCCGCTCTCTGTGTGGCAGCAGGCCGCTCTCTGTGTGGCAGCAGGCCGCTCTCTGTGTGGCAGCAGGCCGCTCTCTGTGTGGCAGCAGGCCGCTCTCTGTGTGGCAGCAGGCCGCTCTCTGTGTGGCAGCAGGCCGCTCTCTGTGTGGCAGCAGGCCGCTCTCTGTGTGGCAGCAGGTCGATCTCTGTGTGGCAGCAGGCCGCTCTCTGTGTGGCAGCAGGCCGCTCTCTGTGTGGCAGCAGGCCGCTCTCTGTGAGCTTGTACCGCTCTCTGTCTCTTGGGGTCAGGCCGCAGCATAATCCTGCACTCACGAGTCGGGATGTCATATATGCTGGGCTGAAGTTCCTCAAATCCGTAGAACTCGCCCATATCTATGTCGGATTCTTCACTGCACAACACAACGCATTGTGGTTCGGATTTGGTACCGGGGTCGCCATCTCCAAAGATGAAATCTTCGTCTGAGTCGTAGTCTTCAAGGACCATATTATCACGTTTTGTGTTGGAGCCATCATTGTGCTCGCGACGTCCAAAGAAGTACGTCTGAGTCGTAGTCGTCAAGGACTAAATCATCTCTTTGGGCGGTGCTAACTGCTTGTTGCAGGGTTCTGTGGAGGTTACTTTCAGCTACTGGTCGAAGTTCAGGCATCGTGCTGTCGTTCCAGGTGAAAGAATGGTGTTTTACGGCTTTATAAAAATAGTTTTCACTGTTTTGGGACATTTCCCCTTTAAGTGGGCGTGGTCCGGGGCCTCTGACATCATGACGCTTGTGACGTAGGTCATGGGAATGGATCGCGCATGCCCAGATCGCATTTCCTTTACTTTGCGCTCTTTGCGCAACTGCGCGTGTGCGGCTCCTTTCTCAAGATGGCTGCCAATCAAAACTGCCGTTTTCTGCATTTTCAGGCCTACATTCACCTCGGGGTGAGTGTTGGCGCCTCTTTTGCCGATCTCTCTTGTGTTTTCCTCGCAAGTATGTTTGAAACTTGTCCAGGACTGGCTGGAAGTCTCTCTTGTCTTGCCCTTTGGAGTACTTGAAGGGCTTGAAGATTTCTGCTCTTGCACCCGCATTGGTGAGCAGAAGGATTATTGTCTCAGCATCCGCCACGCCATCGATGTCGGACGCTACCAGGTAGATATCGAATCACTGCCTGAACGCACGCCAGTTGGCACCGAGATTGCCGTGGTACCCGAGTTGCTGTGGTACCGGAATCTCGATCATCTTGCCTGGGTGCTGTTGCTGGTTGTCACGGATTTGTTGAGTTGAACTCTAGGGATTCAACAGGTCACTAACTAGAACCATGTTGTGTTCTGCTTCTTCATGTAGCATAAGCTGCTTCCTTGATGTACACTCTGCCAAAGGACGGTTCAGCCTTGGGGATAGGTTTAACACATTTATTGAACAGTTAACAATTCTACTTGAGTTTGACTCTCCTGTTAATCTTGCTATAGTAACAAGTCTAACTAACCAGTCTGCTCTAAGCCACGTGGTGGGTGTGATGCTTCCTGATCTGCCCCTGTCTCTCTGTGTGTCGCCTGTGGAAAGAGACAGAGCATGTGTGCCCTGTCCTTATATATGGGTTGGTGTGGTAGTGTCACCTCTGGGTGCCTTGACTGTCCAATCTTACTGACCTATTGGTTGAATGTCTGTGTGTCATAATGTCTCTGGTGCTCCCTCTAGTGTTTATTTAGTTCTAGTGTATCTACATTAACCTCTTGTGTATTTACAGTGATGCGTATCACCACAGAGAGAGAGAGATAGAGTGAGGCAGAGAGAGTTGAGACAGAGAGAGAAAGTCAGACACAGTGAGAGAGACAGAGAGAGGGGCAGGAAGACAGAGAGAGATAGCGAGAGAGAGAGAGAGACAGAGAAAGATAGAGAAAGAGACAGAAAAATAGAGAGAGAGGGAGGCAGAGAGAAAGAAAAAGAGCGAGAGAGAGAGAGAGACAGAGAGACAGACAGACAGAGAGAGGCAAACAGACAGAGAGAGAGACAGAGAGGCAGAAAGAGATGGAGAGAGAGATTGAGAGAGAGAGAGAGAGAGAGGGTTAGAGAGACCTCCCCGGATACAGGAGTGTGTGAGAGAGAGAGAGAGAGAGAGGGGGGGTTAGAGAGACCTCCCCCGATACAGGAGTGTGTGTGAGAGAGAGAGAGGGATAGAGAGACCTTCCCAGATACAGGAGTGTGTGTGTGAGAGAGAGAGAGAGACCTCCCCTGATACAGGAGTGTGTGTGTGTGTGAGAGAGAGAGAGAGAGGGTTAGAGAGACCTCCCCAAATACAGGAGTGTGTGTGTGAGAGAGAGAGAGAGAGAGAGGGTTAGAGAGACCTCCCCATATACAGGAGTGTGTGTGAGAGAGAGAGAGAGGGTTAGAGAGACCTCCCCAGATACAGGAGTGTGTGTGTGAGAGAGAGAGAGAGACCTCCCCAGACACAGGAGTGTGTGTGTGAGAGAGAGAGAGAGGGTTAGAGAGACCTCCCCAGATACAGGAGTGTGTGTGAGAGAGAGAGAGAGAGAGAGAGAGAGGGTTAGAGAAAGACATGGAGTAAAAGAGACAGAGAGATGTAAAGGTAAAGAGTAGGGTTGGTAGGGTGGGGTGTACATCAGTGCGTTGGTGACACATCTATAGTGATTGTGATTTTCCTGGGCTCTGCATCAAATATCACCCCAACACCCACCCCCCAACAGCCCCACCCCTTTCACCCCAACACCCCACCAGCTTCACCCCCAACACCCCCACCCCCTTCACCCCCAACAGCCCCACCCCTTTCACCCCAACACCCCACCCCCAACGCCCCCACTCACTTCACCCCCAACACCCCCACCCCCTTCACCACGTTGGCCCATTTCCATAATGCTTGACCCAAACCGGTGCCCCCACCTGGAAATGTCTCTGCTGCCGACTATTATCATGCCCCCTGCGTTGGGCCTCCTGTGTTTCTCCACTTTCCCCGTTAAATTTGGGAAAAGGAGACTCAGCCTCGTTCGCAGCCGCCTTCCCATTAAGAGTTCAGCTGGCGGTATGCCCGTTGTGGAATGCGGTGTGGTCCTGTAATCAAACAGCCAGCGGGAGAGCTTTGTGTCCATTGACGTTGCCGGCTGCTTCTCGAGTCCCGCTTTAAGTGTCTGGACCGCTCTCTCTGCCAGGCCGTTGGTCGCTGGATGGTAAGGGGCCGTTTTGATGTGACGGACTCCGTTTTCCTTCAGGAATTTTCCAAATTCCCCACTTGTGAATGCCGTTCCGTTGTCCGACACC